>NW_025048699.1:1575000-1657500 GCF_018831695.1 Puntigrus tetrazona
CGGAGAACCGATCATTCACTTCAGGTAACGAGCGTTATTTCTCTCTCTCTCTCTCTGAGTGCAGAAGGGAGCCGGGTATCACCTGGACCTGTTCTGGGTCTCCATTCTCATGATTGTGTGTTCGTTCATGGGTCTGCCATGGTACGTGGCGGCGACCGTCATCTCCATCGCACACATAGACTCCATCAAGATGGAAACGGAGACCTCAGCACCCGGGGAACAGCCCAAGTTCCTTGGAGTCAGGTGAAAATCTTAGCTTAAGCCACAGCTGTAATTTAGCTAGAAAAAAACGCGATTACAACGTCAAGAGGTTTGTCCTTCTTCACTCAAAAAACAACTAATTAAACAAGTTTTATATGCCTTTATATGGAACCGCAGTTTTGACCAATGAGATTTCAATATGGGAGGGGCTATGCAGCATAATTTCAAAAAATGATCAATAAATAGACCATCAACAACCAGCATAATATGGTTGACCTGTATGGGGTTTTATATGCCTGGTACTCTACATGGAATGTGGATAATCTAGATTGTATAATGCATAAGTCATCATTTATAAATAAAACTAAAAGCGTAAAAATGCATATTTGTTAACTGAAAAAACTATTAAAAATGTAACTTTTTTTATTTCAGCTAATTGCTAAAGTTGCTGCTGACTTTCTCTAATTTTTACTTGAATTGCTAAAACTACATTAGCACTTTACTGTAAGGTTTCATTTGTTAACATTAACTGTAGTTAATTAACTCTTAGTTAACACGGACAATTCTCATATAGCATTTATTAATCTTTCTGTTAACATTAGTTCATGTATTCTGGATTAATATGAATATCTGTTAACTAACATTACCAAGGTTAATAAATGCTGAAAAAAAATGTTCATTGTTAATTCATGTTAGTTAATGCAACCAAACAAATACTTTTAACAAATGAGACCTTCAAATCATAATAATAATAAAAAAATAATAATAATAATAAAAATATCAGTAACTACATATTTATTATCCATTATCATTTATTATGCATCAACGAGACTGACATTAAGAGAAGGCATCACTCCTTTTTTATCACGCAAGCAGACGTAATGCTAAGAGTATCTTAAGATGACTGAGTATCTTAAATGTTCTGATAGGTCAGTTTATGACTAGTAATATGTTGCTTTATTGTCACATGTGTTTTGAATCAGTTCACATGAGTGTTGCTCATGCTTGTTTTGTTGCTTGTTTCTCTCATGCAGGGAGCAGAGGGTCACAGGAACAATGGTCTTTATTTTGACGGGTCTGTCGGTCCTCATGGCCCCCATTCTGAAGGTTTGAACTTTCATATTTATTCAACTTTTTTTTTGCATGTTAAAACTTATCTTTCTCCAGGAGAATAAGACCGAGAGGTTAGAGAGGTTTAATAGTGTTTAATGCATGTGTGTTAGCTTCGAGTTCAGGTGTGCTGCTAAAAGTTGACAAAACATGTTTTTTTAGCACATAAACATATTTATCCGTTTCTTTCTCTTCTGGGAAAACAGACCACAAATATGAATGACTCATGTCTCTGGCTTGTCAAATAGCAGGATCATAATTCATATCTGTGATGTAAACAGAAGTGTATTCTAGAAAATATCAGTTGTTTCTACAAAATATTTCTTTGGGTATTGAAAAACAATTCTGGTTATTTTTCTTAAGTGAATTTAATATATATAATATTTAATAAATATAGGATTTGTATTTCTATAGCCCTGTATTCAAACTTGATTACTTTAATGTGTGACAAAATGGTTAAAAGTGGTTTGATTATCAAAAAAACACATATATATATATATATATATATATATATATATATATATATATATATATATATATATATATATATATATATAAACATAAACATAAACATTTACTGTGTGCATTATTTGTAATAAAGCTAATATTTAATACATTTCAATTAATACATTTATTTATTTTTAAATATTTTATATGTTTAATGTTTATATAGGTATATATTTTTTGTGCATTATTTATGAATAGTACTTTCTTTTCCTATTGGCTGGAATCTCCAAGGCAGCATGATATAATTATAATGAATTATAATGATATAAAAAAAAAAACAAAAAACCACAAACATAACTATATAATTTTTCAGTGTAGTTCCTGCCCCCTACTGGACATTTATTTTGTAGACATCAGTTTGATAAAGGATATTGGAAGAAGTGGGAAAAAAAACTCATACCAGGATGTAGAGGCTTTCATTTCTGTGTGCTTTCTGTCAATAACACAAATTCTTTTTCATAATAAGCTGTTTGCGTTGATCATATCCTCTCCTTTGGAGTGTATTATGTTGACAGGGTTAGAACCGGGGTGTGTTTGGTGGATACTGCTTTTGTCTGCGTGTAACCTTTGATTCTGTATGTGTCTACAGTGTCTCGCTCTGTGTCTTTGAAGTCAAACTGAAGCGCTATTATTCATAAAGCGCTGTAATACGGTGTGTTTGTTTTGATCCCCGCAGTTCATCCCTATGCCCGTCCTGTACGGCGTGTTCCTCTACATGGGTGTCGCTTCTCTCAATGGTGTCCAGGTGAGTTCATGCAGCTCAGCCAGTGTCATGTTACTGGTCGACAGAAAGAGACCCTAATCTTCCTGACTACCTGATCTCCGCTGGAGCCTGGGAACCTGGCCGGGTCCAGAACATGATCTGAGTTCAGGAAATTTACTGGATTTTTACTGGATAATTCTAGAGGTTTCAGGACAGATTTGTGCAAAATGTGCATTTGTTTAACTGTTACACCTCATTCTGACCATTTAACATCTTTCTACGCAGAAATAATCTATATTTTAGATTAGGTAAATATTCTATTTTCCATTTTTAATGTTTTTTATGTATTTAGTATATAAAAAACAAAGATATTACATTTTGGTTTTTTTAAGTTAAATTCATATATATTATATATTTTAATAAGATTATAATATAATATAAATAAAATATAGAAACAAAGTAGAATTTAAATGGATTATATATTATTTTATGTATTTAGTTCTTGTTTACTGTGTGTACTATGAATATTTATTATGTATACGTACACTCACATACAGCATATATTTTGGAAATACTTACATGCATGTACATTTATATAGTTATATTCTTAGATTTTATATAATAAATAAATATATTTAATATATAACCAACATATTTGCCTCTGAATAAGTTATGCATTTTTTTTTTGTGTGCGTGTCTGTAGTTTATGGATCGTCTCGAGCTCTTGTTGATGCCTGCAAAACACCAACCAGATCTGATCTACCTGAGACACGTACCGCTCCGACGGGTTCACTTGTTCACCTTTATACAGGTGTGTGTTCTTGTGTGTGTGAGTGTCACATGCCCGGCCTCCTACAGGGCTCAGATCTATAGGTTTAGAGCAGAGTATGCATGATGAATGTGTGTCTGTTTTTTAGGTGCTGTGTTTGGCTCTGCTGTGGGTGCTGAAGTCAACAGTAGCAGCCATCATATTTCCTGTGATGGTGAGTCACAGTTCATTCAGTTTAATGGTCAACCTATTGTGCAATACACACAGAACTGGATAGATTATACTTTTTAGCATTAAAAGGTCTTTAGTATGAAGAAGGTTGAGGTCTTTTTGCTGTTAAATCTTTAAAAGATATAATATACTTTTATATAAGTATAATAAGTTTTATATTTTTAATAATATTTGGGCTGAAGCTTAGGCTTACTTGATTATCCGTGTATATATATATATATATATATATATATATATATATATATATATATATATATATATATATATATATATATATTTATGGTTATTATTGTTAATTGTTTTTTAACAATCATGCTCAAACGTCTCAAATATGATCATTAGGCTTTTGGGGAACATTTATTCTTCTCTTAATAACCATTGTATTACATCGCATTGTGTTTTTATCATAAAACTAGTATTTAAATATCATCTTACATTGATACATAAAGAGTGAAAACTGATATTTATATGCACTTTATGCATGCAGTATAATATTTTTTTCAAATCTAATACTTTTAATACTGTTATAAAGACCTCATTGACTTCTGTTAGAATTTTTTTTTTTTTGATCACATGAATGTCAGAAACTGCATCGAATTGCATATTTATTTTGCTCATTTTGGGCCTCTGAATAAGCTATATTCTCACTATATCACACAATATGACCCTGATGCATTAAATATAACAATCAAAACACATGACCCTGGAGCACAAAACCAGTTTTAACCAGTCTACATTGTATGAGTCAAAATAGTTTTAATTTTAAATATATTAAAATTTAATTTTGGATTATTAATATGCATTGCTACTTGCATTACTTTATTCGGACAACTTTAAAAGGTTATTTTCTCCGTATTTAGATTTCAGATTTCAAATGATTGTATCTCAGCCAAATATAGTCCGATCCTAACCATACATCAATGAAAAGTTTATATATTTCGTTTTTTAAAAATGACACTTAGGACTGTTTTTTGTGGTCCAGGGTCACATATATGACTTACTTTTTCTCATTAAACTTTCTATAAACCGTTCCACTTCCTAAAGAAATACTTTTATTTCCTGTGAGAGTCTACACAGGGCCAGTCATCACACATCTGAGAAAATTCTCCTTCTGTTCTTTTCCAGATTCTTGCTTTGGTCGCGGTGAGAAAGGCCATGGATTACGTGTTCTCGCAGCACGATCTCAGTTACCTGGATGACGTCATGCCCGAGAAAGACAAGAAGAAGAAAGAGGACGAGAAGAAGAAGAAGAAAAAGAAAGGCAGCATTGACAGCGACATGAACGACGTGAGTCTCTCTCTCTCTCTCTCTCTCTCTCTCTCTCAGTGTGTGTTAGAAACAAGTGCTGCAGTGGTAAGAGTGTCCCACCCCTGCGTTTACAGTCGGATTTTCCAGCCAATGAGAACGTTCCCAGCATAAAGATCTCCATGGAGGCCATGGAACAGGAGCCAGTGCTGGGGGAGAAGCCCTCAGACCGTGAGTAAACACGCAGGGTCTCCCTCCACCTCGCGCAGGGGCTCCAGCCGTCACTCTGTCCTCTTACTAACTACTTGAACAATGGCCTCTCCCTGCCCTCTCCTGGCTGTCGTCACGCGCTCCTCCAGAAAACATCTCTGAATCCCGTCTTTCTCTTTGTTTACGCTGTTGCTTGGTTTCCTGGTCCGTGTGGATCAATACCAGATAACACGCGCTTAATCACAGAGTGTACTTTATGCATTATTAAAGTCAACATGCAATCAAAATGGACCCTGTTTACTTTCCTAATGCGTGTTCCTGGTCTTTTCGTGTGCGATTCAATGCAAATGTTAGTCTTTTGATCCGCCTTTGAAGCAATTCGCTTTTTGCACTTATCTCCCCAAGCTCCTGAAGTCTCCATGCTCTATAGAGGTGGGAATTACGTGGAATTTAACGATTAACGATTTCAGGTCCGTAACGGCTGTGTTGACGATGCGCTTTGTTAATTATTGTGAGAGAAACTGCACGTTGTTTAAAAAACAATTCCTATTCAAACTTTAGATTTACTTTTAGGCTCTGTGACTTTTTTCCCATTCATTTACCCATAAACTTTAATAACTGTATTTTATTAAACAGAAAGCATATTAGAACGATTTCGTAATCAACCTTCAGATGCTGTAAGGTTTTTATTCATCCAAAGATTACTGTTATTAATAAACACCGTTCTTTTGAACTCTCTATTAGAATACATCCTAAAATAAATGTGTTGTTTTCACAGCAACTGTTTGGTAATATTAAAAAATGTTTTTTTAACACAAATCCGGGATATTAGAATTATTTCTGAAGGATTGTGGGATACAAAATAATTTTTAAATTATTTAATTTTTAAATAATTGTTAAGTTCCAAAAGATTTCTGTTATGAATACAACTTTTTTTTTTTTTTTTTACTTTCTATTTATCAAAGAAACCTTAAAATGTATTAGTTCCCTGAAATATAATGCAGCAAAACTGTTTTCAACATTGATATTATATTTTAACATAGATCCAAATAGAAAAAGTTAGTCTTTTTGATCTAATAAATGCAACCCTGGCGAGGGTTATCAACTCAGAAGTAATGAAAAGGTACTGAATCATCTATTTAACATGCTGTTTCATTCGCAAGTGTCACATTACAGAAGTAAACTGGGTCTCATGTTGACTTTGACCTGGTGGTTTTTATCTCTGCATTCCCTGTTCTTTACTACCTCTTTTAATTCTAGCCTCTAACCAATCAACTCTTCTTTTCAGCGCCTTTATGTTAACCCTTTATGGTTTGACAAGTCTGCCATGTGTATGCGTGTATGCATATTAACAGCAGCACATGTGTTTGTTTCTCATAGGAAAGCCCATGTCCTTCCTCACTCCCTACTGATGGAAAGCACTTTTTCCTTCCCAAGACTGTGTCAAGGTAAATCTGTGTGTGTGTGTGTGTGTGTGTGTGTGTGTGTGTGTGTGTGTGTGTGAGAGAGAGAGCTTGTGTGCACATGTAGTCTATAATTACCCAGCTTAGATCAACATGAATTCCATGCTGGCTCAGGCTGGTTTATGGTGGTTAGTGCAGGTCAAGCTGATGAAACTAGTCTTAATTATGGTAAAATCACTGCAATGCATCGGCAGACCAATCAGTTATTATTATGCATGCCTGCGAGCTGTGTGTTAGCAATCATATCTAACAGCTCTCCCTTTTGCTTTATCCCAGTCAGGATTTAAACCCCTTTAAGAAGATGGTGCCTCAGATCAGAATCGATTTGGACCCCGACAACAACAAATTCTTCTGGAAAACCCCAGCCTCCGAAACGTCTCTTTAAACCCTCCTGAAAACACTTTCACGCGTACACGTCCAGGTCCAGATGATGGTTTGATCAATCAGCTAAACAAACAAAAAAAAACATGACGAATGTTTCTTTTTAATGTCCAAAAAAGACAAATGTCGTTTCAACACTAAAATAGCTGCACAAACTCTTTACCAAAGTTTTTTTTTTAGCTCCTCGTTGTGTTCTTTTGGTGAGCAGTACTGCTGGAAAGTAAAAAAAAAATTTTTTGCTATCAATTTATTTTTAGGTTCTGGGTCCAGACTTCATTTTTAAACTTTAATAACTGTATTTTACGAAACAGAAAGCGTATCGAAATTATGTCATAATCAGTCTTAATAACGTAGAAAATAGTTGTGTGTAAAACGAAATTTTTTAATAACCGCACAATAATGAGCACATTAGATCAAATTCTCAAAAAATACCAACGAACAAATTCAGTTTTCTACGGAAGCCAAAATAAATTAATAAAACTGGTAATTGTGACTTATTTCATTTTAAAAGGCCGCAGTTACCTTTATTTTTTTTTAAATTCCATAAACTGGCTTCCATAGTTTTCTTTGATACTTGTAGTATTTTTTTTTTCTTGTGAAACTCAAACCTTTAGTCTTTTAGAAGTGTATTTAAACGTATATTAATACTAAACCACAATGGTGGCTGTACCTATTTATCCCAGTAAGGGAAACCGCAGTTTTAAAGACAAAAATCTTTCCTGTTCTTTACAAGACACTTAAAAAAAGTGCGCAACACTCGATATGAATACCGTTTTCTAGTTCTACCTCTTATAATGGACTGTAGGTGCCAGGCACTCTGTGTTTGAGTGAAGCGTTTCTCTATGCAGTATGTAACGGATGTCAACGGCGATCTTAAAGTCACGTGACGGAAAGAGCGGGAACTACGCCGGATGCCTCGTGACTAAATTCCCTCTGCCCTTTGAACTCTTTCAAGATCTCTTTCTTCGTTCGTAAATGAAATATATAGCAGGGCGGACACTTTTAATGTGATCGCATTCGATGCATTTACTATGAAGCGGATGATTCACGGTGATTTTATTATCCGGATATTTTTATTGTACCTTTTTTTTATTAAAAAACGAAAAGAAGTAACGCTGTAGATAGCGACGTCTTTTATACTGAGATGGAGCGTTGAGAAGGTGTGAGGACTCGATAAATGCGGGAGCGAGTGACGGCAATAAGAAAATGTCCTTGCTTTTTCGCGTGGGAACTTCAATACTGCCATGAAGACAGATCTCTTTCTCTTAGGTTCAGCACAAGGATAAATCTGGTGTAGAATATTTTTTAAACATCACAACATATATATATATATATATATATATATATATATATATATATATATATATATATATATATATATATATATATATATATATATATAAGCCTATATAAACTCCACAGTCGTTAAAACTTGAATTTAGAGACACGAGTCAGTGTTTGTACATAAATCTGTTCATCATCACTGATCAACAATGTCTTCCATTTCTTTTGATTGTATCGCATTGCCTGTGCATTTTCAAGGACTAAACCGTTTTAGCCAGATGCATGCGTAGTGTGAAATGGTGTTTTCATAAATCGTTTCTTTTAGACGCTGTTTTTTAAAAAACCTCTTGAGATGTATTTATTGTCCTTGATTATTTTCTGGAAGCTGTCTTACTCTCTGATTATGACGCTACAGGCAATAATGAGATTAACAGTTGATCGCTGTTCTGTAAAAGGGAATCACCCTGTAGCACTGTGAGGCGATGGGCAAATTAAAGCAATTATTAAAACTCTTTCTGGTGCTGTGATGCATTCGGATTCTTCATGTCTGCTTCAGGCGTGTGTGTGTGTGTGTGTGTGTGTACTTCACTACCCAAATGGCACGAGGAAGCCATTAATGATTTAAAGCCATAATCTCGAGTGACTTGCACAAGATTTTAGTCACCGTATTTAATTTCTGACAGGAATGAGAACGAGGCGTTTAGCACGATGTTCACGAACTAAAAAAAAAGAAAAAAAAAACATTATTAGCCTAAATCTTTATAAAATACGTCATTGTAAAAAAAACAAAAAAAAAACAGTTAAATAACTGTGTTAAATTCAAAATAGATCAAATGGAGTTGTAATCGATTTATATGAGTACGTATAAGTAAAAAATAAAATATTTACACAAATTTAACTAAAGGAAAAAAATGTCAGTCAAACGATTAATCGCGATTAATCACATACAAAATAAAGGTTTTTGTTTACGTAATGTATATGTATGTATACTGTGTATGTTTATTGTGCATATATAAATACACATACAATATATAGTCTGCAAACATTTACATGCTTATAAATTTATATATATATATATATATATATTTATATTACACTTAAATAAATAATAATAATAAAAAAAAAATATATATATATATATATATATATATATATATATATATATATATATATATATATATATATATATATATATATATGTGTGCACATTATGCACATATATTTTATTTATTTTTTAAAAAACATTTATTTTAGATGCAATTAATGGTTTGACAACACTAAAAAAAATAAACCTTTCCGATTCCCCCCCTGAGGTCAAAGGGCTGCAGGCCAAAGCCAAACGGCTCTACGTAACAAAACCTGAAATGGGAATCTGGGTCTAATCTGGATAAAAGCCCAGAGGCCAGAGACACCGTGTTCTAGTCCTCGTAATCTCTCACCTTCAAGTCGTTTTTTAGAACTGCAATGATCTCCTTCGATGCCTGTCTGAACGCTCTCACAGCTTTCTCATTCCTTGCACTTCTCCGACCAAACCTCGGCACACTCGTAAAGGCTTTCAAGCACATGTTTCTCTGAGATAAACCGTGCTTGCATGCGGATAAACGGCCGGTCATTATCTAAATCGCTCTCTATCACCGCGCGAGCATCTTCCAAGAAGATAGCCAGAGCCGAAATTCGCATATTTTCCATTTCGGTAATTCGGGATCTCATCACGGGAATGGATTTAGCGGGTAATGAAGCTAAAAGGCTCGTCACACCGGACTAAATGTCATCACATGCTTGGACAACTTTAAAACGGAGTCGTTAGTGATTGCTTTGATCATCTCCGGATATGTGGCCTTTCTCACGAAGTTCACCTTCTCTGGACGCACATCTGCTCTATCAACCCTAAGGTCAAAGTCCAGCAATGACCTCTGGGATGAGCCAGCAACTTCCAAATGAGCTTTTGCAGACTCTTCCTTCCACATAATTGACTTAAGGACGCTCTGCATTGTATTTTTAAAGTATGCTCATAGAAAGGGCCTCTAATAGCGATCATGCAGACATTTTTCTTGCATTGATCTGCTGACCACTATGCCCTGATACTAAAAGTAGCCTAAATGTATATTTGCATTTGAAGTGGAGTAAAAAAAGTGAAAAAATAATATGTTATCAGCTTTATAAGTAACTTTTATTGTTTAAAAAAACCTTAAAGAGTATGTAGCTCCACACACCGCTCTAAAAAGGATCAAAATTAAACAATTTCAACCATATTTGTTTTAAAGGTATATGACATTTTACTCTTTATTTTTAAGTAAGTTTACTACAATTGAAGACCTGAACAGTCAAGTTGAATATATATATACATATATATGTGTGTATATATGTATATATATATATATATATATATATATATATTATATGTGTGTGTGTATATGTATATATGTATATATATGTGTATGTATATATATATATATATATATATGTATGTGTATATATATGTATATGTGTATATATATATATATATATATATATGTAGACTATTTAAACACTTTCAAGTCAGTAAGCCCAACCTAATGAACAATGTCACTAACAGTCCGAAATTTCACAAACAGTTTTATTTTTAAATATAAATCTGTAAATGCATGCATCTGTGTGGTGAATACAACAGTCGTGCATGGATCATCCTCTGTCTTCTTGCGACATCTACTGGACAAATCTGTGTGATATTAGTCATGTTTCAATGCTGTTTAGTGCAGGTTGTGTGGATAGTACACACAGTTATATCACTACAAGAAGCAAAGCATATAAACATAAATAACCTTATAAACATAAATGATATTTTTTAAGTAAAAATGTAACTATAAAGCTCAAACTTGATATCCGATTTACTTGATAATCTTTTTTTTTTTTTACTTAATCGAACAAAGCAATCACTACAATCTGGTAGAAAACGCACAACGTCTTAATCAGACAACAGACAAGCATCATAACATAAGGAGAGGAAAGAAAGCAAATAACAGATTTTCTATTAAATTGCAGAGATTTAAGGCAGTCATTTTCAAATTTAAGACATGGTTCCTTGTGAAATACGTAGAAATTTGGAAGACTTTTCAGGAATCTGTTCTTACGGAAAAAGAACTTCACGGAATAAGAATTAATAATTCAAAAAGCAAACTAAATAATACATTTTACTTTGTTAAAACGTGTAAACTTAGTTAATAACCGGTGATGCAAATCTTCCCAAAAGGCACAGGTAAAGGAAAATGTCAAATATTTGCTTTTAACATCTTAATCTTGTCCTTAGAGAAATATTACATTTTTATTTGAAGAAAAGAGATGTAGTTGTTTGTTAAAAACATTCCGGACTAGCGTATTGGATACATTTATGTACGTAATCGAAAATCCATTCGCTATAAGCTGACGAACACAATATTTTGAGAAATATTACAAGACATCCGAAATATATATTGCGGGATACGTGATTATTTAAAAATGCTTTTCTATCCAGTTCTGTCCGGTAGGTGGCGGTGCTGCGCTATAACTGAGAGCGCGCATGCGCAGTTCGCTGGCTCTTGAAGACAGCTGACACGTGAGAAGCGTTCAAGCAGCGCTGCATGGCAACTTAAGAGAAATGCCGTTTTTTAACATGCGCTTGTGTTTCTCCGAGCCCATTAACACGCAGCCTGGTTAAAACAGCGGTCTGAGTCGACAGCGAACCGGAAATGCTACGGTGTCTAAACGAACCGCTCGGCAGCTTCTTGACTTTTTAAAACCGCCTTCAAATCACAAACCGTCATCGGAAGTCTCCGTTTAATCGAACGCGCCGAGGGTAAACAGTAGTGAAATCTGCACGGCGCAGCGGGAAGGAGGCGTGGCATGACGCTGGAGTTCCGTATTGACAGGAAAACTCCCCAAATTAGGAGCTGCTTCCTGCTCTCTCCGGGCCACCATGCTGCGCCTGTTCCGCGTACTGGAGCGTTTACGCGCGTGTAGCGAGGTCTCCGCGCGCAACCGACACTGGACCAAAATCACCGAGCTGTCAGTGAGGCTGTCCAGCACCAAAGCGGCTCCGCGGTTCCGAAGAATGGACTACCAGGTAACGCGTGCTGCGTCCATATGTTGCGAGTGCTGTATGCGTGGACATTGTTACCAGTAATTGAGTTTGTGCCTTTTTCTTTGGACTTTTGGCTGGAAGTTTAATTTTGTGGGCTCGGTTAAAATAGCGCGGTAAATCCAGCGCACGCGGCTGATTCATAAGTGACAGTTGTTACATCAGCCGTTACAGTTTAAAATCAAAGAGCGGCATTTTTTTCCGCGTAAATGAGCGCGTGGCCAGAGCGCGTTCACTTGAAGTTAATACATATCTTTATGGCAAGCCGTGTAACATTTATCTATAAGTGTTGCTAGCATTAATTTATGAGATGCTATTATTTTTTATTTTGCTTCTATTCACAGGTAGTTACAAACGGTTATAACAGAGCGCAAATTGTTACCAATAACAGCTGAATAGAAAAACATCACTATTCGGAAGATTGCATAAATTAGTGTTTAATGAAAAATCGTGTAAATATGTCACATTTACTAGTGTCTTAAAAATAGACACGAGTGATTTTGATCAATAGCTGTCAAAACAGCTTGCCATACATTCCGCACACTTTCATAAAGGCCATGTGCTCGGGCAGCCATAACTGAGGATTATGTGATTGTAGAAAAGATTCGCTTGTGCTCATTTTTAAGATTATTATATCTCTTACGCTTAGGTTTTGTTTATTAGAGAATTAGGCGACAGCTGATACAGTAGATGTCAAATCTGACCCAGTGTCGTTATTCAGGGTCACAAAAAATGTACTGGTAAAATTGCTAACATTTGTAATATTGGCAAAATGCAGAATTAGTCACTTTAATAAAGTTTTTAAAAAATCTAGGACATTATTTATATAGATGCTCTTGTCAAAGTTTTGATTTTATTAAACCCAATTGTGTTATATTGGAAATATGGATCGTAAAAAATAAAGTTAGTAAAATACCAGTTACTCAATGCTCATTTTTTATGTTATTATATAGTTATAGTAGAATAGTAGTTTTGTTTTGTTTTTGTTTTTTTAAACATGAATGTATCTTAATATTCACGTTTACTACACAACTCGCATATGACATTAATTTGTAGAATTTTATTTTTAATAGAAATTTTCACCAGATTTATTATGGCCTGCCTTGACTTTACTAGTCGGGTATGTTTTGTTAATAAGTCATTATCAATATATTTGGTTATATTTTGCATCGTCTGATCACTCACTAACCAACCAAAACATTGGGAATCGGCAATAAAGCATATTACAACTGACAAATGAAAACCTAATATGATTGTACTAAATAAACCAGATATTCTGGCTAAACATTGACTAAATATTATGAAAGAGTTCAGAAGTTCAGTGTTTGTTAGTAAAGCCTCGTTTGGTGGCGGCTAAAGCTTCACGTGGACATCTGGCTCGTCTCTGAATGTCCGCTCAAAATGACACTCGGGTAGCGAGTTATCGGCCGGTTTGGTGAGCTCCAGAGCTGGTGTTTGAGATGGCATGAAGTCGTTGAGATCCTGTGGCGTTATGAATGTTTTTCAGGATGCGGTTTGCACGCTCAACACGCTCCAGACGAACGCCAGCGCTCTGGAGCAGGTGAAGAGAGAGAGGGGTCATCCTGAGCTCCAGATGCAGGCCATGAGAGGCTTCCTCCAGCGAGCAGGACTCAAGGTATAACATATGTGGCACGACCACTCTCGTTATATGACGTTAGAAGTGCTTTTATATCACGGTAATTGCATTATATAGACCGCATTTGATAGATCGCTATTTATGTCAATAAATCTGCTGTTATTTGTGCATTTTGATATCAGTCTCAGCCAATAATCATCCCTCCTTGTCTGATTAGGAGAGTTGATTGATAGCTTAGTCAGTGGATAATAAGCAATTTCAGTTTTTTTTTAAATTCATTAAATATTTTTAATGAATTAAGTCGAAAAGTATTGACATTTTTAAATATCAGTGTTGTTACATGCATCAATAAATCACAGCGTCTGTAAGAGCATTGCTTTAGACGTTGTATTTTTGTATATTAAATAACTAAAAAATTGTAAAAAAAAAAAAAATTTCCCTTTTTTGGAAAATGATTTTTGTTTATTATAGTTTTTATTGCATGTTTTTATTTGTATATTTTGCATAGATTTAAATGGGCTCTTTTTCATTTTCTGCCTCTAAACAAATATTCCAACCTGTATTTTAATTACAAAATAAATATAATAAATGGTTTCTATAATACTTTGTGATCATGCCTTCACCCGGATCTGGTGAATTAAATTGCAACTTTAATTTTGTAATAAATAAACAGGTGTGATTAAAACGCTTATTTAACAGTTGAATTAAAAAACATAGGCTCAAAAATCTAAATGACAAATTATTTATACATTATAGCGACTGTAATTGTAAAACTATTCTAAAACGCATATAACTCATGTTGATCCAAAAACAGCTAAACTCTAAACAGCTAAACAAGTTCTTCCTCATCTTGCTTTGTTAAAACATGTTCATGCCCGTATTTTAATTAGAATGTGTTTTGCAAGTAGCTGAAAAGCGCTGATGTGTCCTGTTTGTCCTCAGGTACAGGAACTTGATCGTCTGAATATTATTCATGTAACTGGAACAAAAGGAAAGGTAAACTTTTTCACCGAGCAGCTAAACACTCCATCAAAGTTCAACCAAGTGCTCAAAATATTTTTTTGTCTTCTTAGGGTTCAACATGTGCCTTTACAGAACAGATCTTGAGAAACTATGGCTTCCGGACTGGATTCTACAGGTATTTTAATTAGTCTAAATAATTGTTTGGAGACTCTTGTAGGAGCGGCTGGGTTTTTAAGTCGCTGTGAGTTTTTGCGTAACTGTTTATTCATGCATGCACATGTATACGAGTTCATGCTGAACTTTGCTTGATCTGTCCGCTCAAATAAACCAGTTCTTTGAGGAGAGCTATGTGCCGCGTCAGTATTGCCTCGCAAATGACGTAATCAGGTTTGTTGAACTTTAGCTAAAGCTTAATGATTTATGTAATCACTGCCCGTTGTTCGGCGCAAGACCGTTTAGGGCTTAAACAAACACCGTAGTAAAGTAGTCGCATTGTGTTATCTTTATTGTGCGCTTTGATTTGTGCGTTGTTTGTTTTCTGCGCCCTCTCTTTAGTTCGCCTCATTTGGTGCAAGTGAGAGAGCGAATCAGAATTAACGGGCAGCCGATCGGAAAAGAGCTCTTCACCAAATACTTCTGGCAGGTGTATTGTCGACTGGAGGAGACAAAGGTGAGACGGATGCTGAAGTCGGTGTGTAGTGAAGGCGCATTCGCTAATTGAGCGTCTTCTCAGGTTGTGAATATACCAGACCATTTTGGAAAATGAATGGTTAAAAACGGCTCAGTCATGAATTATGACGGTTAGGACACAATCCTGAAAACATAACATATGGTGATGGTGTGAAACATGTTGATATGTGAAGGCTAGCCGATCACAATAGTGATAGCGATTTGAATAAATTAATATTTGCATGTATTAATAATTGCATAATTGAAGAGTGTACTTGCAGAAACAGGTAACCCTTTTTATACATTTTCAGAAATTTTTTTTTTTTTATGTTGCCATGTTTTTGTGTTAGCTAGTTGTTTTAAAAGTTTTTTTACCTAAACTTTGATTGAGATTATTCGAATTTTAAAAAAAAACATGATTTCTTTGAATTGCTTAAAACGGAGTTAGCCGTTTTGACAAGCAAACATACATATACATAGTTTTATGAATGCTTTTTAATGCTAGAAACCTTCAGGGAAAGAATATAATTAAACAAAATTGACAACATTTTCTGGTGTGTTTGTGAAGAACTGGTTGTGTCTTAACAGAGAGTTTTAATGCTTTAATTCCTATGAAAGCAGTGTGTGTTTCTTGCTTCCGTCACATTCACATCAGTTCCATGTTAATTGTGTTAAGTGTAAATGCTAGGCATCTGGTCGCCTTAATTGGATAAACGCAACAGCATGTCAGTCATGTGAGGAAAGAAACCGTGTCGTTTGTTCAAACACCAGAACCTAAAATGTCTAAAATCTACATAGATGTCCTTCATAAATGGCAATATACAGCTCTGATAAGAGTGATATTTAAATGCTGTTTTGATCATTACGTTTGTTTTTTAATTTGCAGGATGCCCATGGCGGCAGCATGCCTGCTTATTTCCGCTTTCTCACCATCTTGGCCTTTCATGTGTTTCTGCAGGAGAAGGTGAGCAATTTTACCGAAGCGTATCATTTTATGAAGGCAGCTGAGCCCGTATTGAAACTTACAAACCAGATCAACTAATTTGACGCTGTCCTGCTGGTGTTTTAGTACTCTGTTATCAGCTTATCAGCAATGTCAAAGTTTAATTATTTTGTCTCAGAGATGGTTGACCTTTTATTATAAATCACCTAATTCTCGGTCGGTGTCTCCTCCTCGGTGCAGGTTGATTTGGCCGTCATTGAGGTTGGGATCGGTGGAGCGTATGACTGCACCAATATCATCAGGTACCACAGCACTGTTCGGCCTCGTTTGTACCGCCTCCCTCCCGTCTGCTTCAGTGCAGCGTCTCTAATACTCTCTTTGTGCCACATTATTCTAGTGTGACCTCCATTTAATCTCCATTTGTTTGGCTTTTCGTAATTGAAGCGTGACACATTCCTCTCGTATCAGCCAATCATTGATCCCCATTCTTTGTGAGGTCGATCCTATCAGTCATGATCCTGCCTGACCACGTGAACCAATCAGTGCTGTGCGTTTCATATGAACTTCCCAATAACAGCTAATAATGAGAATGCAACTTTTAGAAACACTTTCACTTTAGTGCCACACAAAACCTTTCTAAAGCGTTAAAGGAAAAGTTCACTAATTCAACAATGAATCCTCTGCAGTGAATGGGTGCCGTCAAAATGAAATCCATCAAGGCATTTTTAACAGTCACATCTGAATCGGGAGAAATAGCATATACATAGACCAAACAACATTTTCAAGCAAAAATGGTACAAAAAGGTCTAAAGTATGTTGGATTGTAGAGACATTATTGATGGACGGGAGTGGTGAGGATTACTTGTTTTGTCATCCGTTTGAACTCTCATTCTGACGGCACCCATTCACTGCAGAGGATCCATTGGTAACATTTCTGATCTACATCTACACTATATGGCCTGAGCATGAGTGCATTTTTAGCCAAATTTTCATTTTGGGCTTCCTTTAACAGTCTTGAAACCTTTACCGCAACCTACGAACACTTACCAATGGAAAATATAAATGCAGATCGACTTTTATAAGGTTTTTCATATGTGTTCTTACATGCAGCCTTATAATATTTTGTAATCACCCAAGTGCTACACAACTGAACCTACAAATCCTGTAATTATAATGGGAAGGTTGTCCAGGGATTAAATGACATGGTTAAAGTAATGACAAGGATGTGTGTATCATATCTATGATTATGAACTATCCCAATGGATGTTTGGACTCATTGTTTTATTTTTGCATTTGGTGATGCAAATGGGATAGAAATTATAAGCTTCGCTTTAAAGGTGATTGAGGTTTAATTTTGTACACGTTTCTGTTTTTTTCTAGGCGTCCCTGGGTGTGTGGCATCTCCTCTCTAGGCATAGATCACACCAGCATCCTGGGGGACACCATTGAGAAAATTGCCTGGCAGAAAGGAGGAATCTTTAAGGTCAATATTTGTGGCTTTTACGTGAAAAAGATTTCAAAACCGGGTTTTCAATGAATGTGTTTATTGCAGCCAGGAGTTCCCGCGTTCACCGTCAAGCAGCCCGATGGACCGATGAAGGTGCTTCAAGAACGAGCGGAAGAAGTTGGGGTGAGAAATGCACAAATGTGCACTTCAAATGCAGAATGCAGTTAATGTGCTCACGTCGTTCTTATTTCTCTCTCAGTGTTCGTTATCAGTGTGTCCCGATCTGGAGGAGTATCAGAGCGAGGGTTCGCTCATGTTGGGTTTAGCCGGTCATCATCAGCGCACTAACGCTTCTCTAGCTCTACAGCTCTCGCACACCTGGCTGCAGAGACACTTCCTCACAGGTGCGTGTTTCTGGGTTAGTTCACTCGTCTCGGTTTGTGTTTTTAATCCTCTTGTTTGTTCCTCAGATCCTGCGTCATCGTCCCCAGTGGAGTTCAGCGGCGTGAGTCCAGCTCCAGCCTTCCAGCCCAGTCCTGCGATGATCAAAGGTCTGTTAAAACACACCGTACGGTTGCAAAATTACTAAATCACAGTCTTTGGAAAGTTCATGGTGCATTTAGCAGCTGTAGTTAATATATGTGATGTTTTCACAGGTCTCGCGGAGACTGAGTGGCCCGGGCGCAATCAGACGCTAAAACACGGTCCTGTGACGTATTTCCTGGACGGAGCTCATACCACACGCAGCATGCAGGCCTGTGTCCGCTGGTTCAATGACATCGCACCACAACATGAGAGAAACGCTGGGTGGGAAGACCTTCCTCCTTTTAATTTCTGCCATTAAAATCTCATCCTTGTGTTGTTCCGAACCCGTAAGACCTCAGAAACACAAATTAAGATATTTTTGATGACTCCCAAGAGCTCTCTGACCCTTTGTAGACAGCAAGGGTGCGACCACAAAGACGGTAGAGAAACGTAACAAGGACTTTGGTGAATTAGAAAAAACAAAAGTTGACTTCATAATATTAGGGTTGAACCACCGTTGTCAGTTGGACTATTTTTAACAGTGTCCTTACTACCTTTCTGGGCCTTGAACGTTTCAGTTGTGTGTCTGTGCAGAGACAGAGAGCTCTCAGATTCAACAAAAAAATAAATAAAATAATTAATTCAAATAATTAGTGCTGTCAAATGATTAATTGCGTCCAAAATGAACGTTTTTGTTTACTTAATATATGTGTACTGTGTTTATTTTTATATAATGTATACAGAAATACACAATCATGCGGTATATAGTTTGAAAATATTTGTTTTTATATAATTTATATTATTTATACATTTAATATATAAATGCATTTAATTTTTAATATATAAATATAATTTACATGCATGTGTATATATATATATATATATATATATATATATATATATATTATTATTATTATTATTATTATTATTATTATTATTTTTTTATTTATTTAATTTTTGGGTGAACCGTGCCTTTGCTGCAAGGTCATGGGTTCCATTCCCAGAGAAGCTTTGAACTGATAAAAGAGAAAGACATCTGCATAATGCAACTGTGCAAATGTAAATAAGTGATAAAATGATCTGTTTTTTTAAAAAACGTCTATGATTTTAACTATAGATTTGCATTTAAGCCTTCTAGATTTAAAGAAAATCGAGAATATAGTGAAATAGTGTAAGAAAATAGTGGTTCTTGAATTGTGTGAATCAGTTAAATTTGATCGATCTTTGTGTTTATAGTGGTCCGGTGTTGAGGGTACTCTTATTCAACGCTACAGGAGAAAGAGACTGCGCCGCTATGCTCAAACTGCTCACAGTGAGTTATTTCACACTTCTTCTTTTTTTATCCTATTAATCTCCACAAATCAAGCCAGACTCGTGTTTGTATTATTAGCACCTAACGCTTGTTCTTTGTCTTAGCCCTGCCATTTTGATTTCGCCGTGTTCTGTCCGAACATCACGGAGGCCATAGCGACCTGTAATGCAGGTAAGAGATGCTTCCAGCCACCGTCCTGTGTAAGAGATCCAGACGCAGAAGATGATATGAGGTCTAGTCAATCAAGAGAGGATATGGCTCAGGACCACATTTTTGGTGATTTTTAACATCCCAGTTTTAAGATGTCTCTAGAGCGTTCACCCACTGGGCAACATTCTGTGCAGGAATTTAACTTTTAGCATGAAGTTTGATAAAGGCTTTTTAGATTTTACCTTTGTAGATGTATTGGCCAAAATACAGTACAAACAGGCTATCCCAAAAACCATTGAGATAGATAGATATATAATTTTGTTTTATATATAATTTTAATTTCTTAAAAATACAATTCAAGTGAATATACATGGTTATGTATTACATTTGAAGAGTCAATTTGCAAAAACTGATCGTGTTTTTTTTTTTTTTTTTAGTTAATCTCAGTCAAACCGCCGTTGGGTTATTTTTATTAGGTAAAACGTAACAGTAAAAAAAACATGACTTTTGGATTTTTTTAAAAAGTGCGTTGCCTGTTTTTGCAAATAAACAATTTTTAATTTATTAAAATATTGCAGGAAGCTTTTATATCCAATATGTGTTAGCATTTACATTTTTGTTGCTTTTTAGAATATTGATGTGCAAAATTTTGTCAGACTATTAGTAGGAAGTCTCCCTGGTGCTGTTATGTTGAGTTTTTGAGAGATTTCTGATAATCAGTATTGTTTCATATAAATTTTGGTTATAATGCTGCATTACAAAGTCTGCATTTTAGTAACACACTCTGTCCTTCAGACCAGCAGAACTTTAACGTTTCTGTGGAGAACATGCTGACACGTTGCCTGGACAACCAGCAGAGCTGGCGCGTTCTGAACGGCCAGGAGGAGAAGCCAGAGGCGGAGCTTCTGATCGGAGGCGGCTTGCCATTGGTGGCAGAAAGACTCAGCGACACGCTGGTGTTTCCCTGCATCCTCAGCGCCCTGCAGTGGATCAGTCAGGGAAGAGACTCGGTGCTGTCGGACCCGAACAAATGTGTCATACCCGTCAAACCTAGCATAAACGCGAAAGCCACTCCGCTGCGAGAGGCAGTAAACATACACGTTCTCATCACAGGGAGTTTACATCTGGTGGGAGGGGCTTTAAAACACTTGGACCCTTCTCTAAACTCATAACGGATGTGCACGTGTCTGCGGTGTCAGACGCCCAGCAAAACACAGCAGGAGCGCCACCTAGTGCCTGAACCCTCTGTCTCTGGTACTCGCCCGGAAATGAAAATTAGCTGAAAATGTACTCGCCCTCAGGCCATCCCGGAAGCACACTGCATTTGGAAAAAAAAGTAGCGTTACGTCACTTGCTCAGCAATGGATGCTCTGCAGTGCATGGGTGCCGTCAGAATGAGCGTTCAAACGGATGATTAAAAACGTCACAATAATCCACGCCGCTCCAGTCCATCGGTGCATGGCTTATGAAGTGAAAAGCTGCATGTTTGTATAAAAAAAAAAAGTCATAAAGTGTCAAAATCCACAGACGGAACTGTTTGATCTGTGCCTATTTTTCTCCTGGTTCACATTTTCAGTGTTAAAGTTAGAAGACTCGCATTTTAGCTTTTTTTTTTTTTTTTTTTTTAATTTAAAATGTTTTGATGCATTTGTCTATAACAAACAGTTTTTCACTTCATGTTAACTGACGGACTGGAGTGGTGTGGATCACATTTGGATTATTGCGACGTTTTTATCGGCTCTTATTCCGACGGCACCCATTCACTACAGAGGATCCTTTAGTGAGAAAGGGCTACATTTCTCTAAATCTGCTGACCATGAAAGTCTTTGTTCTATAACGACATGAATGAGAGTAAATTTTCATCAATTACATTTTTTGGTGAGCTATTCCTTCATCAGGTCGCTCTGAAGATTTACCGCAAAAATCACGGATGAAATCTTTTCTTCTTAAACCCATGTGTTCTACGTCCTGAAGAGCACCAGTTTATGTAAAAAGCACATAAATCTGAAACTACTTGAGCTGTTTATGTTTACTTTATTGGCATACTTTAATTTGAAGTACCTAAAGTGCATTCAGTTCGTACGTTTCTTTATTTTACACTACACTTTTGATGTTTTTTTTTAACCGGATCTTTCTATTCATGAAGTAGAAAGTCAGTTTGCCTGTTCATAAGTGTTGGGGTTTTTTTTATTGCACTGAAATAATTGTGCCATATTAAGACACTGTTCTCATAATTATGTAGTGTTAATGTCATTTCTAACACATGCATGTCAAAATTTTGCATTCGTAAGTGGATGCAAAACGATGTTCAGAGCATGTCAACACGGCGGTGCCCACATCTGTTCATAGTTAATAAAAATGTGTTAAATGTTTTGTCTGTGTGAGTATACATCAGAGGACTGGAGGTGTGTAAAAATAGACTGTCAGCTATGACTTATGTTTTAAATCTTACATTTTTTGTAGCATTTTATGTACTGTAGTAGACCGGAGCGTGTATAATCTAGACATGAACTATTTTCAAATGCAGATTTTTTTTTTATATCTTGGTTTTGGAATAATTTTGTTACACATGAAAGATTGGATTATCATTGTAACAAAGTGACTAAATATTAATTTTGATAAGTAAAGATCATACCACTCTTGTCTTAAAGTGCCATGGGGTGCTATTAAAATGTTTTATGTATTGTACATACTAGATGGGAAATTAATAAAAATTCAAAGCTGTTTGTTTCTGTTGCATCAATTCTTGTTGCATGTAATATTTAATGTTTTTGTTGTGTGCTAATGAGATATTTTAGGTAATATTTAAGAGTATGGATAAAGTTTTGCCATAAAATGTTTTGTCAATTGCGTACGCACATATTCCACTCATACCTTAAACACAAACATGATGCAAATAAAAATAAACTATAACAAATTAATACACGACTAGAGCGGTTTTATGCATGATCTTCCGGGCGGCAGGTGGCGGTAGAGTTTTTCTTGGCGCGGGTGAATCTTGCGGACCGCAGAGGAACAGCAAGGATGCAGCGCGACAAAACCGGAAGCTCCGGCGGTGCGGATAAGTACGAATATTTTAATAATATTCTATCTCTTATCGGTCATTTGTACCACTAAAAGTTCGATTTTGTTTATTGTTAACATGTCAAGCACATATCTGCGCGGTTTAAATCCAGCTAGTCTTTTAAACGACGGTGTAAAGCTAATATTTGTGCGTGAGGGTTTGGGTTTTTTTCTTGCCAGGGCCGAATAAAGGACACGAAATCGCCCACACGACCAAAACAGCCTCATAAGAGACTTCTTATTGTGGCGTTTAATTGGCCAAAATGTGCCTGTTAGAGTTTTTTTTTATTGATTGAACTCAACGTTAGAGCGTCAGAAGGTAAGGAGTTTTTCGTCGCGTTTTAAAGATAAGTGTTTGTTGTGTGTGTTTAGGCCGGACAGAGAGACCGCCATCATGTCCAAGTACTATGATGGGGTCGAGTTTCCCTTCTGTGATGAATTCTCGAAATACGAGAAGCTGGCGAAGATCGGCCAGGGCACCTTCGGGTGAGTATTTGGTGCTCGTGTGACAAAATAGACCTAAAATCTGTTTATTATTGCTGTGATACAATGTCAGGAAGTCAATGGTTGATAAAATATCTATAGGGATCGTCGGCCTTAAAGGAATAGTTTCTCCAAAAATGAATTTGTGGACAGTTGGCTCAACCCACAATTGCAGATCCTTCAACAGGTTTTTGAGAGAAGCAGCATTGCATCACTTGTTGACCAGAGCATCCTCCGCAGTGAATGGGTGCCGTCAGACTGAGAGTGCAAACGGTTACTAAAACATAGCAATAATAATCCACACCACTCCTGTCAACAACTTGTGAAGCGGAAAGCTGCGTGTTTGTAGACAACAAAACCTTCAAGATGAGTGAAAACAGTGTGAAATATTATAATAAAACTATTATGTTATTATTTTGATGTGAGAGGATGACAGGAAGCGTTATTATGGATTTTGTCCAGAAGCGACTGGTTGAAGTTAAAATAAAGTTTAGTTATGGATCGGTTTCTTATAAGCATGTTTTCTCACAAGATGCATGGATTATTGTCTTGTTTTTGTCAACCGTTTGAACTCTCATTCTGACGGCACCCATTGACTGCAGAGGATCTGTTAATGAGCAAGTGACGTAATGCCATTCGTTTCTTCAAAGCTGTTCTGGTGAACAGCTTCGCCATCGTCTTGAATGGCCTTTTTGGAGGGAAACTATCCTTTGACGTTTATGGTATATTTTGGTTTAGAAGGAGCCGGTGTGATTTCTGAGCGGTTTTCTGTTGTGTTCTCTCTGTAGGGAGGTGTTCAAGGCCAAACACAGACAGACGGGGAAGAAGGTGGCTTTAAAAAAAGTACTCATGGAGAATGAGAAAGAAGGGGTGAGACATTGAAATGAAGTTATGCAGTTACTGCGCTCCTCATTACGAACGCAGGCGTCTCACGCACTCAAGTGTGCTTGTGCTCTTCTGCTTAGTTTCCCATCACCGCTCTGAGGGAAATCAAGATCTTACAGCTGCTCAAACACGAGAACGTGGTGAACCTCATTGAGATCTGCAGGACAAAAGGTGAAGGTGTCTGTGTTTATTCATTCTTTCCGTGTTGTACATGCTGTCATAAGATGCACAGCTGCTTTTTTTAACGTGCAGCATGAATGTGCTTCCTGCAATGATCTGGAAATATCGAGGATTTCTTAAAAATTGATTTTCAGACCTTAAAATGACTTTTAAAATTAGTGCAATTGTAAAAGTATATGTTACAAAACATAAATGTTTTGCTCTTCTGAAATATTTTTAGATGAGCCAGTGTGATTCTGTCTATTAAGGGTCTTATTTGTACACAGAGTACAATTATTTCTTACCAGATAAGGCATTCTCTGGAAATATTTAATATGTAAGAGATCCTTAAGGACCATTTACACCAAAAGAGGTAACTATATCAGCATCCACACCAGTGCTGTGCTCCATATTGTGTGTTATTTTACACATTTGAAGCTCTTTAAACTCTGTTTGACTGAGGTTTTTGTTCATATTTGGGGAAAAACTAGATTCCTATGAACTTTATAGTTATAGTAATAATTATAGTTATCATATTTGGTGTAAATGACCCTTAATACAATAATTATTTTAAATTCAGTAAAATGTTAGGTCCATAGAACTATGACTAGAGTTTGAATATTAGATTGGAGAATTATTCTAAGAGTGTATTTTTCTCGCCTCTTTCTCTCCAGCCACCCAGTTTAACCGCTACAAGGGCAGCATCTATCTGGTGTTCGACTTCTGTGAGCACGACCTCGCCGGGCTGCTGAGCAACGCCAACGTTAAGTTCACCCTGGCTGAGATTAAGAAGGTGATGCAGATGCTGCTGAACGGACTTTACTACATACACAGAAACAAGGTGAGATCTACGTAAATGTGACTGAGAAGCTGCCCCAGGGTTGTCGCTGTGATGTTTAAGGGACGCGGTGTTGCGTGTTCGTGTCAGATCCTCCACAGAGACATGAAAGCGGCCAATGTCCTGATCACCAGAGATGGCGTCCTGAAGCTGGCTGATTTCGGACTGGCCAGAGCGTTTAGTTTGGCTAAGAACAGTCAGGGCAACCGCTACACGAACCGGGTCGTCACACTGTGGTACCGACCGCCTGAACTGCTGCTGGGTACGTCGGGCACGTCTTAAAACGCTTGTAGCTTGATGTGATTACTGGTTTTTCACCGCGAGTGTTCGTTTTTTGTTAGGTGAGAGAGACTACGGGCCTCCCATAGATCTGTGGGGCGGAGGGTGCATCATGGCGGAGATGTGGACCAGAAGCCCCATCATGCAGGGGAACACAGAACAGCACCAGCTCACCCTCATTAGTCAGCTGTGTGGCTCCATCACTCCTGAGGTAACACACACACAACCATACTTCAGACCTCAGTGCACACGGATAATCAGCATGTGTGAATGTGTAATAAATTAATATTAGGAAGAGCTTAAAGTTTCATTATTCATTATTATACACACATACTAAAGTACTAGTATTTGTCTTTGTGTTTATATAAAAAAAAAAAAAAAATACAAAATACAAAAAATACAAAAAAATTTTACTTATTATATTTTTTGAAATTATATTTGTCATGAATTTAATACAAACACTCATATTAAGCTAAAGCCCTTGTTAGACATTGTTAAACTTTTTATTTATCTACTTTATTTAAATAGTCCACTTAGTAGAATAAGTTGACATAAGTTGTTGAACCATAAAAAAAAAATATATATATATATATATATATATATATATATATATATATATATATTATTTTAATTATTTTTTTTTATTATTTTTTTACTATCGAAATTTTTTTTTATCTGTTTGCAAATTTATGAGTAAAAAATTTGAATTCATAATTTAATAGAATTCATGCATTTAACAAAAAAAAAAAAAAAAAAAAGGTGTGAATATAAAACTATAAAATTAAACTTTTTTTTTTTATTTACTTATTTAACCTAAACAAGTACAAGAAGCATAAATATGCATATATTTAACCAAAAAACGAGTACAAAAGTGATGCATTTGAGTCCATGTCTGTATTGTGTGCTGTGTCAGGTTTGGCCCGGGGTGGATAAGAAGTACGAGCTGTATCAGAAGATGGAGCTTCCTAAAGGTCAGAAGCGTAAGGTAAAGGACAGACTGAAGGCTTATGTGAAAGACCCGTACGCTCTGGACCTCATCGACAAACTGCTGGTTCTGGATCCGTCTCAGAGAATAGACAGCGACGACGCTCTCAACCACGACTTCTTCTGGTCCGACCCCATGCCCTCAGACCTCAAAAACATGCTCTCCACACACAACACCTCCATGTTTGAGTACCTGGCTCCGCCGCGCAGGAGAGGTCACATGCCCCAGCAGCCAGCCAATCAGAACAGGAACCCTGCCACCACCAGCCAACCGGAGTTCGACAGGGTGTTTTGATTAATCCAGCCGGCTGTGATTGGTCAAGAAGAGAAAGACTTCTAATAAATCAGGAGGGACCTTTAGTGATCTCACCCGATTACAAAACAAGACATTTCCACGTTTATCTTGAGTTATTGTTTCATCAGAGTTGGATGTGCGTGGAGTTGGCAGATACGGTTCCTGTTGTTTACCGTTTGCACTCGCAGAAGCTTTATCTAGATTACAAAAAAAAATTATCATTAAGACGAGTTCGGTTGATATGAATTACCGAATCCGTACTGAGCTGATCCGGAAAAACAGCATGAGTTTATTGTGGGAGGGGAAAAAAAGAAGTGTACTTAATGTTTTCAAGCAAATTTTGTGTAGTATCGGTTGGTTTTCCCTTTGAAAATAGTTTTGACGATCGAAGTTAGTCTGGCAGAGCCATTAAACATAATTTAAACACCATCTTTTCAGATTTTAAGTTTTTTTTTAAAATATGTTTTTATTTGTAAGATCATGTGTTTGTGTTGGGCGTATTGGTGTATAAGTTACATGCAAGTATAATACACTAATAAAACCTTTCACTTTTTCCACCTTTTGTTTTGTGATTTCTGGAGGTGTGAAGAAAAAAATAAAGTATTTTACCGTTACCCGGTAGCACCCCCCTCCTCAACACCAAAAAAAGATGGTTTTTCATGTGATGTATTTAGTAATACGCTGCATTTTGGGTCTGGCTGCTATACATTTCTGTAAGACGGGTGTCAAACTCAAATTCACAGAGGGCCAAAATTAAAAAAAGAACATTGTCGAGGGCCAGACCAATTTTTTAAATTAATTTATTTATGTTTTTATTATCTTTAAGATACAGTAAACTACTGTATTAACCATCCTCGTATATTACAATAAAATTTTTGCTTAAATACTGAAACCAGAACAGGTTTAAGAAAATAATAAAAACAAAAACTGAAAAAAAAATATCAGGCTTCTATATCTTTAACTTTATTCATTTTAATTGTAACCTAAATCCTGTCATCACAGACCATCAAGGCCAACACCTGAAAAAAATATCTCTTTCAACTTTAAACAGACCATGCCATCAGTCAATAAAATAATATTTATCCATTTTAGTTTTTTTCACTGTTCATTTACTCTGTTCATTTAGTGCGTAAATTGTTAAAACTGACACGAAAGACTGGTATAATACTGGTGAAATAATAATCATTAGTGATAAAATAAATAATAAAAAATTAAAAAAAGGACCACATGAACGCATTTTCGACAATCAAAACAGACAGTTCCGGCATTTGTAGAAAAATGCTGCCGCAATTGGGGGACGATTGCCACACATTAGAAGTGCCTCTTCTGTCGCTTACCAGCAGTTACGCGTAGCTTCCTGCTTCACATCGCTCTACGCCTCAGAGCGGTTTTACGCTGTGCCTATGATGTCGCTTGACGCGTTCAATGTGTAGGCACCTTTAGCGGTACGTGCTCTGTGAATTTGCAGAGGAACCGGTATTATTGGCGGTAGCATAGCTAGCAGGATGAAATAGGCGGTAGGTGCTGTAAGTCAGTAGTAGGGTAACTACATTCAGTTCAGTTTGAGTTTGTGTTTAAGAGCAGTCGCCGTAAGCTTGCTGTTTTAAACACCATCGACTGGGAAGGTAAGTGCAGAATTTTACAAAATGTTTTTTTTAATCAACACCAGACCAACGAAGGATGTTTTTTTTTTTTTTTTCATGAATGCAACATTTAACTTAACTTATGAATGCAGACGTCGCTCTACTATAGACGTTATTTACCGACGGGTATCATACCACAGCCAAATCTGCTCACGCTTGCCATTAAATATTGTTAAATATTAATGAAGCAATGTTACTCACCCCTAGTCTCAAACCGACGTAAAAGATGAATGTATATTTTATGACAACTGGAAATATTTTATTCGCAATTGAACGCATGTGAAGGCACGTCGGTGTTGACTCCGTATTTTGCGAATGTATAGATACAAAAATACGGTAAAGTAAGGCATTTTATCGTTGGAGCACCCAAGTACAACCAGTGCAGAGGAAACCTCGTGCTTTAAACAAGTCTTGAAGAGCTGTAAAGAGTAATGTAAAAACGTACGATTTTATTGAGGAAAGGTGTGCTATGACTAGTATGAAGTGATCGGGTGTACGATGATCGTACACCGGGCGAGAAATTGGCCGAAAAATCCCATTGACTTTGTATTGCAAGAGCCCCCAACAAATTTTTCCTCATATACACTATGAGGAGAGAAATGCGTCACGTGACAAGGGGGTGGGCTCATTTAACTCTAACCAATCAAAGCCTCCGGATCACTGTGGAAAGCGTCAAGCCACGCCCTAGCAAAACATTTAGAGCACACCAGCGAGAGATCCCATAGACTGCCATTATATGGTTCAGATTGTCGTTGGATCAGAGCCTCATAGAGACATGGGGGTGGGCTTATCATAATGATAAACAGTCTTCAGTGCATCATGATGGTCAGCTGCCAATCCACTTACTAGTAACCAAACAATGTACCCTAGCAACCGATTAGCAAGACTGCATCACAATATCGTATAGACATGGGAATTGGTTCTTCTGACTTAGCAAACCGGACTTCAGACACGTTAGTGATGCTAGCAGTGCTACATGTTAACAGTGACTAGCTACGTGCTCATTCATGATGAGAACTCTATAAAACTCAATAGTTAGGTTTAGTCCTTAAACCGTTCAGTTCCACACATAACCTCAATGTTTGTTTGCTTTAAAAGATGCTAAAGTTTAACAGTGATTTCTCTGAGGATGAGAATGGGACTGGCTGTGATCTTGGGTTGATTTATATTTTATATAACAATGTACCCACTCATATTTATAGATGCCACTCTTACCTTTTTTGCTTCTGGTGTCAGATGATGTTCAGTACACTCACGTGAAAGAGATATAATAAAACTAGTGAAATACACTCCCACTGAATTTCATATTTAGTTTTGCTTTTTATGTACATTAGTTAACAGATAATAAGTAAATTGTCTATGAATTTTACAGAAATTACAAAACTGTTACCAGAAAGAAGCCTCTGCAAAACTGGAGAGAAGATGGAGAGTAAACCGGAAGAAACACAAACCAATGAATCAAACAGAAGAGTGAAAATAACAAGACTCAACAGCATGGAGGATTTAAAACCGAACTGTAAGGGTTTTATTTCATTTAAACTCAATGCCCTGATCTGTTCATAATGATTTTGTTAAATAATGCGCTCTATAAATCACAACAGTAAACGTACAATATGTATGTGTTCCATCTCCAGTGTTTCCTGATCCGGTCAAACCCGAGCCTCGTTCTGATGATCCAGAGACGGCTCAAGACGAGGTGAGTTTATGATACAGTTACAACAATATAAACAGGTCGTCCTGTGTATCAATACAAATATACATTGGCTACTGTTTGTGTGTGAATATTATGAATAACTAGCCTCTGTTCTCACTTTTAGAAAACCAAAGACGTTAATTTTCAGCGCAGATGTCTTCATCCGGTTCTGTCATGACGTTTACCTTTGTTGCTAACTCCATGCTTTAGAAGCTCACCTGTGCATTCCCTAAATAATGACTGAGCCATTCATAACCCGGTGAAATGAGTATTTAGATAATAATACGCTTCACTAATGATGGCTTTGATTCTGTAGCATCTACACTAAGGACAGACTCTGAAGTCTCTTAGACTTTGTTTATTCCTGCTATTTACATTCAATTTAGGTCATCACGAGTTACTGTAGTCCGTTTGTCCTGATTGATTGAATTGAAAATGAACTTATTTAATGTAAGTATTAGACTGAATCCCAATTTAGCTAGTTTCTAATAAGTGCTTAAGCTTTCAGAAATGCTGTACAGTAAATAGAAGACACTGATACTTACAAACAATTACAAATAAAGGAAATGATAACCTTTCAGTTTAGTGTTTGTCTTGTATTTGTTATACTTAAGGCTCTAAATTCTGAGCTTGGTTTTTCACTGTACCTGCAGGGTCAGTAGCAAAGCGAAGTCTTCAGGTTTGTAAGAAGATTTGTCTGATTTTTGTTTGTGGTCTTGTCGAAGAAACGGCAGCCGTTTAATTTTGTGATTTATAGTATTGGCAATTTTGTTGGTCATTTAAAGAACACTTTCAGTTCAGTTTAACTAACTCACTATAGAAACCTGATGTGACCACAAAAAAAAAGTATTGCTTAAAATAAAGTGGCTAGCATTAAAATCCATTGAGTGTACTTGGTGAACTGGTACAATGACACAAAGACACAACAAGACATAGAGTGGTAAACACGTTTGGTAAAATGCAAACGCTGACAACTTTGAAAGAAATGGAGGAACAGGAAGAGCATCTTGAAGTCCTGTCTGTGTCCTATTTCTCCACTAGATGGCCCTCTTGGTTGATTCTCTAAGATTGTAAAGACTAAGCTGATGCACTTGAACACTGAAAAGTGGGATTTGAAGCCTTATAAGGTTTGTGCACATTTCTTTTATTGTTTGTTTTTGTTGTACAATGCCTTTACATTTGATTTGGCTCAGACTGAGAAGCCTGCTATAAAGTCAGATTACAAATGCTGTATGTATTGACAAGAAAATAAGGGCCGCAATCAGATGGAATTTCACCCATCGCCTTTCATTTTATGTAAAATATATCGGCCCTTTCCTTACAGCATTTGCAATCAGACTTTATAGCGGTTCAGAGAGTAAGCTGGTATCCTGGATTGTGCTAAATGTACAGGCTTCTTCAAAACTGAACTGAGAGGATGAATTGGATTAAATAGGCTCAAGTAAAAATCCACTTTCTACAGAAAGACAAAGTGCATATTAAATGTAAAGTTATAAAAGTGCGTAATTCACCCAACCCCTGATGTTCTGGAGCTTGTTTGTGTTGCTTTTTGGTTCCTATAGATATTAAAATACTGATTTGGATCAAGCTCAATCGGATGGCTTTTCAGTCTGAGAGTCAAATGTAAAGGCATTGTACAACAAAAACAAACAATAAAAGAATTGTGCACAAACCTTATAAGGCTTTAAATCCCACTTTTCAGTGTTCACAGTGCATCAGTTTACAGTCTTTACAATCTTAGAGCATCAACCAAGAGGGCCATCTAGTGGAGAAATAGGACACAGACAGGACTTCAAGATGCTCTTCCTGTTCCTCCATTTCTTTCAAAGTTGTCAGCGTTTGCATTTTACCAACCTGTTTTTACCACTCTGTGTCTTTGTGTCATTGTATCATATATATATAAAGATAGATATATATAGAAAAGATAAGATATATAGAAAGATATATATATCTTTCACGATCTTCCTGGCTCTGGTACAGCACCGCTTGTTGTAGATTATTGTAATATTAATTAATTATTTAATATTTACACTTTTGATTTCTCTCGCAGTACATGTAGGCCTTTACGTGTAAAAATATCTGATTTTATAATTAAGGAAAAGGCTTTGCTAAGTATATAGCACAGTTTGAGTTATTTAGAGAACAGAATGAACAATTCTATGCTGCAGTCTGTGATTCAGCCTGGTTCTACTTAAACGCTGAAGTCTGGTTTGAAGGTAAAGTTCTTTATCATTATTATTCATAAAGATACTTTAGATTTTTGTCAATTTATTCATGAGTGTTAGGGTTGTAGTTGGATTCAGACTTAGCTTGAGTTTAATTTATTAGTTTAAGTATATTTAGAGCACGTGGGCTTGGAAAGGAGAGCTTTATGCGGTACAGTGCTTTGATGCAACCTGTGTTGTTAAAAGCGCTATATAAATAAAAATGATTGATATATTGAATAGATTCAGTGTCGGATTAATTTGAGGTGATGCCAGAGTTAGCAGCTCTTTTTGTGCATTTCAGTGTGTAATAGTACAAGCCCACTTCTAGAGATGAATGAGTTTAGTGACAGGTGATTAAAAGTAAAAGTAAGTTAATGATTGCGGCACAAACAAGACCGTTCTGATGTTAAGTGAACTTAACCAAGCTTTCCGATATGCGAATATTAGCATAATAACGAGAGACGAAGTTATCGAAGTAACCGACGATCAAAATGATAAAGACTCACTGCTTTGTTTACTCGTGGTCTTCAGCTGTAATCGAGAGGGCGGGCGTCCTCTCAACTCTAGAACCCAAAGATGACGCTCAATTTTATCCAGTCCAGTGCTGGGAAAGTTTTATGGGCGGTATCATAACTAGCAGGCAGAACTGTGACGTAGTAGAAAGTACAGTTTGAGTTGGTTTGAGAGCAGTCGCCGTAAGCTTGCTGTTTTAAACACCATCGACTGGGAAGGTAAGTGGAGAATTTTACAAAATGTTTTTTTAATCAACACCAGACCAACGAAGAATGTTTGTTTTTTTCATGAATGCAACATTTAACTTAACTTATGAATGCAGACGTCGCTCTACTATAGACGTTATTTACCGACGGGTATCATACCACAGCCAAATCTGCTCACGCTTGCCATTAAATATTGTTAAATATTAATGAAGCAATGTTACTCACCCCTAGTCTCAAACCGACGTAAAAGATGAGTGTATATTTTATGACAACTGGAAAATATTTTATTCGCAATTGAACGCATGTGAAGGCACGTCGGTGTTGACTCCGTATTTTGCGAATGTATAGATACTGGCTCAAAAAGAGAAGTCGGGTGAAGAACATACGGTAAAGTAAGGCATTTTATCGTTGGAGCACCCAAGTACAACCAGTGCAGAGGAAACCTCGTGCTTTAAACAAGTCTTGAAGAGCTGTAAAGAGTAATGTAAAAACGTACGATTTTATTGAGGAAAGGTGTGCTATGACTACTATGAAGCGGGCGAGAAATTGGCTGAAAAATCCCATTGACTTTGTATTGCAAGAGCCCCAAACAAATTTTCTCATCATATACACTATGATGAGAGAAATGCGTCACGTGACAAGGGGTGGGCTCATTTAACTCTAACCAATCAAAGCCTCCGGATCACTGTGGAAAGCGTCAAGCCACGCCCTAGCAAACATTTAGAGCACACCAGCGAGAGATCCCATAGACTGCCATTATATGGTTCAGATTGATATCGTTGGATCAGAGCCTCATAGGGACATGGGGGTGGGTTTATCATAATGATAAACAGTCTTCAGTACATCATGATGGTCAGCTGCCAATCCACTTACTAGTAACCAAACAATGTACCCTAGCAACTGATTAGCAAGACTGCATCTCTGCATCACAATATCATATAGACATGGGAATTGGTTCTTCTGACTTAGCAAACCGAACTTCAGACACGTTAGTGATGCTAGCAGTGCTACATGCTAACAGTGACTAGCTACGTGCTCATTCATGATGAGAACTCTATAAAACTCAATAGTTAGGTTTGGTCCTTAAACTGTTACCAGTTCCACACATAACCTCAAAACTGGAGAGAAGATGGAGAGTAAACCGGAAGAAACACAAACCAATGAATCAAACAGAAGAGTGAAAATAACAAGACTCAACAGCATGGAGGATTTAAAACCGAACTGTAAGGGTTTTATTTCATTTAAACTCAATGCCCTGATCTGTTCATAATGATTTTGTTAAATAATGCGCTCTATAAATCACAACAGTAAACGTACAATATGTATGTGTTCCATCTCCAGTGTTTCCTGATCCGGTCAAACCCGAGCCTCGTTCTGATGATCCAGAGACGGCTCAAGACGAGGTGAGTTTATGATACAGTTACAACAATATAAACAGGTCGTCCTGTGTATCAATACAAATATACATTGGCTACTGTTTGTGTGTGAATATTATGAATAACTAGCCTCTGTTCTCGCTTTTAGAAAACCAAAGACGTTAATTTTCAGCGCAGATGTCTTCAACCGGTTCTATCATGAGGGTTACCTTTGTTGCTAACTCCATGCTTTTATAAGCTCATTCATAACCCGGTGAAATGAGTATTTAGATACAATATAGCATCTAGACCAGGGGTGCACACACTTTTTCAACCCGAGAGCCAAAATGTCAAAATGATCTACCGCCCACTAAAAATGCAAAACACATTATTTATAAATATATTGAGAGTTATTTTTATATAGTATATGCTGGTGTACCTTGCATTACTGCATCAACCTATATTGCTCAATACAACTCAATACAACTGTACTTTTTTTTTTTTCACCCGGAACGATGCTTCAGTGGCCGCTCTTGCCTTTGAAGTTAGCTGTGTGAAAAACGACTGCTATCCGGACAGCTGGGATTTTAGTTCCTTCACCTTTCTCCTTCTCAGCTCGCTTTTCGGAGGGAACTCGGTGTCATAGTTTTTATGAACAGTCCGAAAGTGGCGCTCCACATTTCCCTTCTTCAGTAAAGCAATTGTAGACTGACAGATGAGGCAAACGCACTTCGAAAATGACATTGTGAAAAAGAAGTCCTCCTCCCACTCCGTATGGTAGTGGTAGGTCTTCGGCTTTTTACTTGGTCCAGCTTTTCCACTCATTTTTATCCCCTTTCTTACTCGCTAGCTTGCTAGAGTTTTGCAGCACTTAGCGCAGTTGTATGCGCTTTTTTTTTTTTTTTTTTTCAATGCCATGCGATCTATCCACAATGCCTTTGCGATCGACCAGTCGATCGCGATCGACGTAATGGGCACCCCTGATCTAGACTAAGGACAGACTTTGAAGTCTCTTAAACTCCTGCTTTTTACATTTAATTTAGGTGATCACGAGTTACTGTAGTCCGATTGTCCTGACCACTTTTGATTGATTGATTGAATTGAAAATGAACTTATTTAATGTAAGTATTAGACTGAATCCCAGTTTAAGTAGTTTCTAATAAGTTCTAAGAGCATCAACCAAGAGGGCCATCTAGTGGAGAAATAGGACACAGACAGGACTTCAAGATGCTCTTCCTGTTCCTCCATTTCTTTCAAAGTTGTCAGCGTTTGCATTTTACCAACCGTGTTTACCATGTCTTGTTGTGTCTTTGTGTCATTGTACCAGTTCACCAAGTACACTCAATGGATTTTAATGCTATTCATGTTATTTTAAGCAATACTTTTTTTCGTTGTCACATCAGGTTTCTATTACTGCAGAAGGTTAAACTGAGCTGAAAGTGTTCTTTTACTCATTTTAGCACACTGAGAAAATACTAAGACCTGTTAAGGTTTGCTGGTCTGCAAAACCTGTATAAAAGAGAAGTAAACATTCTTCATACATTTGAGAGAGAAATGAAAATGAACAAACACTACTACTGGCTTAGACTTTGCACCTATTGTTGAAAAAAATGTTAGATGACAAAATTGCAATTATAATACAGTTATAAGAACTATACAACTATATAGTATTCTAACAACTACACTTGTTCTGACTATCATCTCAGCCAAAACCGGTTTTAATGCCTGCTTTAAACAGGATGTTTTAGAGATGAAGAGAGTATTTATGTCACCATCAGCGTAAAAAAAACATTGAATGTATGTATGCATGAATTACATCTTTATGCTGATATTTATAGATGTGTGTTTGTTTCCTGTTATTCATGATCTCTATAGAGTGACCTGTTTTTTATTTTTGCTACACTACAAACTAAAGTCAAGCTCTGTTCTCTGTAGAGTGTCTCAATAACTCAGTCCACTCGATAAAGATATTAGTTTGCTAGTATTTTATTCTGAAAGCTTGAAAAATGAAGGTGCATTACAACCAAACCTCTTTAGATTCTGTTCTGCTTTAATACTTCATGTTAAGTTCCTAATGAACGGAGCGATACTTTTTTTTTTTTTTTGTGATGGTCATGTTGACATGCGTTTCACATTATACTGCATATCATTTAGCATTTTCATAGTAGTATTAAAGGGCCATTATTAGAATTAAATAAAAAAATTAGCAGAGGACAATCATGCAATTTCTGATTCTGAAAAAATATAACAAATTCATTAAAATGTATAAAATGCATGTGTTCGCAAGCTAATCCCAAAATTACATTTCATCATTGTTTATAATAGTAAATTGAAGAGATGATTGCAAAGTACAGAGAAAGTACAAGCTCTGTGTTCGGTGCGGTGTGTCTGAAGAGCGTCTGGGTTCAGTGCAGCAGGACGAAGGAGAGAAGAGAACAGAAGAGGAACAGGAAGCTCTGAGAGACGCTCTGAACACCGCTAACACTCTGAGAGACGCTCTGAACACCGCTAACACTCTGAGAGACGCTCTGAACACCGCTAACAGTCTGAGTGACGCTCTGAACACCGTTACACAGGTTCCTGAGCAGCACGAGATTTCCTGAACATTTTTAAGTGATGTTTTAGCATCACACATAGATTTGGAGACACAGCCTTTTACTACTGTTGATGCAAATCTAAAATTCACTGATGAAAAGAAAGAAAATCCAAGTTAGTCTTAGTTGGAAACCATTAAATGTGATCTCTATCACCCCGTCCCCGAGTCTCACCCTCTGCTTTAAAGCAGCGATCTTGATCTCCTGTACAGCGCAGTATGTTTGAGCAGCTCTTCTCATCACAAAAGTAACATTTCAATCCATTGTAGACCTTAGAAATATCTACAGGATAAAAACATGTAGTGTTAGCAAAATATAACATCTAATGAAATAACTCTTTGTTAGCTTCTCCAATCCAATCTATTAATTTTAATTGACAACAGACAAACCTCACCCTGTAGTTTATCATTTGTATTTCCTGATCTCCTTTGGAAGTAACGTGAGTGTTTATTTTGTGCATTTGATTAGTAAAGTACAATACCTGAAATGTCTTGTTGGTTGCACAGGGGTGTGTTACAGCATTCAGAAGATATTTGTCCAATGTTGTAGTTCACAGATCCAGTGAAACAGTCAGCAGAACAGTCTTTATCATTTACTTCAAGACTGACCCCAGCTAAAACATGAATGATTTAGGAAAGACTGATTTGGACAGACAAAATATATTTACGAATATCAAAATGTTTTCTCATTTTAAACACTGACTCAGTTTTAAAGCAAACTCCAAATCTGAATGAATTTCTCTGTTCTGCCAAACACAAAGGAAGATAGTTAGAAACAAAAAAAGTAGTGTAACCAGGCTGTTTTGGGTCACCATTGACTCCCATTGTATTTTTTTTCCTACCGTGGAAGTCAATGGGGACCTAAAACAGCCTGGTTACCTTTTTTTTTTTTTTTTACATTTTCTTCCTTGGTTTCATGTTCAGCAGAACAAAGAAATTCATCCAGGTGTGGGACTGTACTCGAGGGTCAGTAAATGACGATAAATGATTAATTTAGGCAGCACTAAATATGAATATAAAATAGTGATTACAATTATAATTCTGTGAGAAGTTACTTTCCGGTGAAGCAGCAACAGTATAAACAGTACATTTCAATTCATCGTATTGGACTTACCGACTTTTATCATTGTTGTTGAACTCAGGCACTGAGACTCTCCATTGAGACATTTTTTTATGTTTTCATTGGCACAGGAACCTTTGCACTCATAACACCACAAAGAGTGTCCTTGAATAAAACACAGAGACAGTGTGAGAGAGATGTTACTGATCTGTATTTGTACTAAATGACATTACAAACATATTTGTCTTTGTACCTGCAGTGAAAAGACTGATCAGAAGAAAAACTGAGATCTGCAGATCCATCTTTGATCAGGAGGTGAATGAAATAACGTGTCTGTTTCAGCACCCATTTTATAGCTTTTCAAAGGGGAGGGTTTATATGAGAGATCCCTGGGTGAAGAGGAGGTTTGAACCACTGCTAGATCCACTTGTTTTTCTGTCACAATTCGGGGAGAAATTGCTCCACAGCTTCATTAAATAAAAAACAAAACCTACAACGAAACACAGGTACGCAGAACTGACAAAGAACAGGGAAACATAGGGAGAAAGCAAGGAACAGATAACATTAAACAACGAATCAATTAACTAAACACAAGTAAGTGTCAGAATTACAACCAGAAATACAGATGAGGTCACTTGTTTTTCTGTATGCCTATTATTTTTAGCCCTGTATGTTATTCAGTCATGCTCTAGTCGAACCAATTAAACAAAAATAAAAACTTATCTTAAGATTTATCACATTATTTTAATTAAAAAAGCTTCCAGGTTCAAGGAGACTTATCACTTTTTAACTCACATTGTCCACGTTTGTCAAAACTTTTGCCACGCAACTATACAACTATATAGTATTATAACAACTACACTTGTTCTGACTATCATCTCAGCCAAAACCGGTTTTAATGCCTGCTTTAAACAGGATGTTTTAGAGATGAAGAGAGTATTTATGTCGCCATCAGCGTAAAAAAACATTGAATGTATGTATGCATGAATTACATCTTTATGCTGATATTTATGGATGTGTGTTTGTTTCCTGTTATTCATGATCTCTATAGAGTGACCTGTTTTTTATTTTTGCTACACTACAAACTAAAGTCAAGCTCTGTTCTCTGTAGAGTGTCTCAATAACTCAGTCCACTCGATAAAGATATTAGTTTGCTAGTATTTTATTCTGAAAGCTTGAAAAATGAAGGTGCATTACAACCAAACCTCTTTAGATTCTGTTCTGCTTTAATACTTCATGTTAAGTTCCTAATGAACGGAGCGATACTTTTTTTTTTTTGATTTTTTTGTGATGGTCATGTTGACATGCGTTTCACATTATACTGCATATCATTTAGCATTTTCATAGTAGTATTAAAGGGCCATTATTAGAATTAAATAAAAAAAAAAAAATTAGCTGAGGACAATCATGCAATTTCTGATTCTGAAAAAATATAACAAATTCATTAAAATGTATAAAATGCATGTGTTCGCAAGCTAATCCCAAAATTACATTTCATCATTGTTTATAATAGTAAATTGAAGAGATGATTGCAAAGTACAGAGAAAGTACAAGCTCTGTGTTCGGTGCGGTGTGTCTGAAGAGCGTCTGGGTTCAGTGCAGCAGGATGAAGGAGAGAAGAGAACAGAAGAGGAACAGGAAGCTCTGAGTGACGCTCTGAACACCGCTAACAGTCTGAGTGACGCTCTGAACACCGTTACACAGGTTCCCTGAGCAGCACGAGACTTCCTGAACATTTTTAAGTGATGCTTTAGCATCACACATAGATTTGGAGACACAGCCTTTTACTACTGTTGATGCAAATCTAAAATTCACTGATGAAAAGAAAGAAAATCCAAGTTAGTCTTAGTTGGAAACCATTAAATGTGATCTCTATCACCCCGTCCCCGAGTCTCACCCTCTGCTTTAAAGCAGCGATCTTGATCTCCTGTACAGCGCAGTATGTTTGAGCAGCTCTTCTCATCACAAAAGTAACATTTCAATCCATTGTAGACCTTAGAAATATCTACAGGATAAAAACATGTAGTGTTAGCAAAATATAACATCTAATGAAATAACTCTTTGTTAGCTTCTCCAATCCAATCTATTAATTCTTAATTGACAACAGACAAACCTCACCCTGTAGTTTATCATTTGTATTTCCTGATCTCCTTTGGAAGTAACGTGAGTGTTTATTTCGTGCATTTGATTAGTAAAGTACAATACCTGAAATGTCTTGTTGGTTGCACAGGGGTGTGTTACAGCATTCAGAAGATATTTGTCCAATGTTGTAGTTCACAGATCCAGTGAAACAGTCAGCAGAACAGTCTTTATCATTTACTTCAAGACTGACCCCAGCTAAAACATGAATGATTTAGGAAAGACTGATTTGGACAGACAAAATATATTTACGAATATCAAAATGTTTTCTCATTTTAAACACTGACTCAGTTTTAAAGCAAACTCCAAATCTGAATGAATTTCTCTGTTCTGCCAAACACAAAGGAAGATAGTTAGAAACAAAAAGTAGTGTAACCAGGCTGTTTTGGGTCACCATTGACTCCCATTGTATTTTTTTTTCCTACCGTGGAAGTCAATGGGGACCTAAAACAGCCTGGTTACCTTTTTTTTTTACACATTTTCTTCCTTGGTTTCATGTTCAGCAGAACAAAGAAATTCATCCAGGTGTGGGACTGTACCCGAGGGTCAGTAAATGACGATAAATGATTCATTTAGGCAGCACTAAATATGAATATAAAATAGTGATTACAATTATAACTCTGTGAGAAGTTACTTTCGGTGAAGCAGCAACAGTATAAACAGTACATTTCAATTCATCGTATTGGACTTACCGACTTTTATCATTGTTGTTGAACTCAGGCACTGAGACTCTCCATCAAGACATGTTTTTATCTTTTCATTGGCACAGGAACCTTTGCACTCATAACACCACAAAGAGTGTCCTTGAATAAAACACAGAGACAGTGTGAGAGAGATGTTACTGATCTGTATTTGTACTAAATGACATTACAAACATATTTGTCTTTGTACCTGCAGTGAAAAGACTGATCAGAAGAAAAACTGAGATCTGCAGATCCATCTTTGAGCGGGAGGTGAATGAAATAACGTGTCTGTTTCAGCACCCATTTTATAGCTTTTCAAAGGGGAGGGTTTATATGAGAGATCCCTGGGTGAAGAGGAGGTTTGAACCACTGCTAGATCCACTTGTTTTTCTGTCACAATTCGGGGAGAAATTGCTCCACAGCTTCATTAAATAAAAAACAAAACCTACAACGAAACACAGGTACGCAGAACTGACAAAGAACAGGGAAACATAGGGAGAAAGCAAGGAACAGATAACATTAAACAACGAATCAATTAACTAAACACAAGTAAGTGTCAGAATTACAACCAGAAATACAGATGAGGTCACTTGTTTTTCTGTATGCCTATTATTTTTAGCCCTGTATGTTATTCAGTCATGCTCTAGTCGAACCAATTAAACAAAAAATAAAAACTTATCTTAAGATTTATCACATTATTTTAATTAAAAAAAGCTTCCAGGTTCAAGGAGACTTATCACTTTTTAACTCACATTGTCCACGTTTGTTAAAACTTTTGCAACGCAACTATACAACTATATAGTATTATAACAACTACACTTGTTCTGACTATCATCTCAGCCAAAACCGGTTTTAATGCCTGCTTTAAACAGGATGTTTTAGAGATGAAGAGAGTATTTATGTCGCCATCAGCGTAAAAAAACATTGAATGTATGTATGCATGAATTACATCTTTATGCTGATATTTATAGATGTGTGTTTGTTTCCTGTTATTCATGATCTCTATAGAGTGACCTGTTTTTTATTTTTGCTACACTACAAACTAAAGTCAAGCTCTGTTCTCTGTAGAGTGTCTCAATAACTCAGTCCACTCGATAAAGATATTAGTTTGCTAGTATTTTATTCTGAAAGCTTGAAAAATGAAGGTGCATTACAACCAAACCTCTTTAGATTCTGTTCTGCTTTAATACTTCATGTTAAGTTCCTAATGAACGGAGCGATACTTTTTTTTTTTTTTTTTTTTTTGGTCATGTTGACATGCGTTTCACATTATACTGCATATCATTTAGCATTTTCATAGTAGTATTAAAGGGCCATTATTAGAATTAAATAAAAAAAAAAATTAGCAGAGGACAATCATGCAATTTCTGATTCTGAAAAAAAATATAACAAATTCATTAAAATGTATAAAATGCATGTGTTCGCAAGCTAATCCCAAAATTACATTTCATCATTGTTTATAATAGTAAATTGAAGAGATGATTGCAAAGTACAGAGAAAGTACAAGCTCTGTGTTCGGTGCGGTGTGTCTGAAGAGCGTCTGGGTTCAGTGCAGCAGGACGAAGGAGAGAAGAGAACAGAAGAGGAACAGGAAGCTCTGAGAGACGTTCTGAACACCGTTACACAGGTTCCCTGAGCAGCACGAGGCTTCCTGAACATATTTAAGTGATGTTTTAGCATCACACATAGATTTGGAGACACAGCCTTTTACTACTGTTGATGCAAATCTAAAATTCACTGATGAAAAGAAAGAAAATCCAAGTTAGTCTTAGTTGGAAACCATTAAATGTGATCTCTATCACCCCCGTCCCCGAGTCTCACCCTTTGCTTTAAAGCAGCGATCTTGATCTCCTGTACAGCGCAGTATGTTTGAGCAGCTCTTCTCATCACAAAAGTAACATTTCAATCCATTGTAGACCTTAGAAATATCTACAGGATAAAAACATGTAGTGTTAGCAAAATATAACATCTAATGAAATAACTCTTTGTTAGCTTCTCCAATCCAATCTATTAATTCTTAATTGACAACAGACAAACCTCACCCTGTAGTTTATCATTTGTATTTCCTGATCTCCTTTGGAAGTAACGTGAGTTTATTTTTCGTGCATTTGATTAGTAAAGTACAATACCTGAAATGTCTTGTTGGTTGCACAGGGGTGTGTTACAGCATTCAGAAGATATTTGTCCAATGTTGTAGTTCACAGATCCAGTGAAACAGTCAGCAGAACAGTCTTTATCATTTACTTCAAGACTGACCCCAGCTAAAACATGAATGATTTAGGAAAGACTGATTTGGACAGACAAAATATATTTACGAATATCAAAATGTTTTCTCATTTTAAACACTGACTCAGTTTTAAAGCAAACTCCAAATCTGAATGAATTTCTCTGTTCTGCCAAACACAAAGGAAGATAGTTAGAAACAAAAAAGTAGTGTAACCAGGCTGTTTTGGGTCACCATTGACTCCCATTGTATTTTTTTTCCTACCGTGGAAGTCAATGGGGACCTAAAACAGCCTGGTTACCTTTTTTTTTTTTTTACATTTTCTTCCTTGGTTTCATGTTCAGCAGAACAAAGAAATTCATCCAGGTGTGGGACTGTACCCGAGGGTCAGTAAATAATGATAAATGATTAATTTAGGCAGCACTAAATATGAATATAAAATAGTGATTACAATTATAATTCTGTGAGAAGTTACTTTCCGGTGAAGCAGCAACAGTATAAACAGTACATTTCAATTCATCGTATTGGACTTACCGACTTTTATCATTGTTGTTGAACTCAGGCACTGAGACTCTCCATTGAGACATTTTTTTATGTTTTCATTGGCACAGGAATCTTTGCACTCATAACAACTCAAAGAGTGTCCTTGAATAAAACACAGAGACAGTGTGAGAGAGATGTTACTGATCTGTATTTGTACTAAATGACATTACAAACATATTTGTCTTTGTACCTGCAGTGAAAAGACTGATCAGAAGAAAAACTGAGATCTGCAGATCCATCTTTGATCAGGAGGTGAATGAAATAACGTGTCTGTTTCAGCACCCATTTTATAGCTTTTCAAAGGGGAGGGTTTATATGAGAGATCCCTGGGTGAAGAGGAGGTTTGAACCACTGCTAGATCCACTTGTTTTTCTGTCACAATTCGGGGAGAAATTGCTCCACAGCTTCATTAAATAAAAAACAAAACCTACAACGAAACACAGGTACGCAGAACTGACAAAGAACAGGGAAACATAGGGAGAAAGCAAGGAACAGATAACATTAAACAACGAATCAATTAACTAAACACAAGTAAGTGTCAGAATTACAACCAGAAATACAGATGAGGTCACTTGTTTTTCTGTATGCCTATTATTTTTAGCCCTGTATGTTATTCAGTCATGCTCTAGTCGAACCAATTAAACAAAAATAAAAACTTATCTTAAGATTTATCACATTATTTTAATTAAAAAAAGCTTCCAGGTTCAAGGAGACTTATCACTTTTTAACTCACATTGTCCACGTTTGTCAAAACTTTTGCCACGCAACTATACAACTATATAGTATTATAACAACTACACTTGTTCTGACTATCATCTCAGCCTGCTTTAAACAGGATGTTTTAGAGATGAAGAGAGTATTTATGTCGCCATCAGCGTAAAAAAACATTGAATGTATGTATGCATGAATTACATCTTTATGCTGATATTTATAGATCTGTGTTTGTTTCCTGTTATTCATGATCTCTATAGAGTGACCTGTTTTTTATTTTTGCTACACTACAAACTAAAGTCAAGCTCTGTTCTCTGTAGAGTGTCTCAATAACTCAGTCCACTCGATAAAGATATTAGTTTGCTAGTATTTTATTCTGAAAGCTTGAAAAATGAAGGTGCATTACAACCAAACCTCTTTAGATTCTGTTCTGCTTTAATACTTCATGTTGAGTTGAGTTGACTTTTTTTTTTCTTTTTTTGTGATGGTCATGTTGACGTATTGCTAGCGTTTCACATTATACTGCATATCATTTAGCACTTTCATAGTAGTATTAAAGGGCCATTATTAGAATTAAATAAAAAAATAAATTTGAGCTGAGGACAATCATGCATTTTCTGAGGAAAAATATAACAAATTCATTAAAATGTGTAAAATGCATGTGTGAATGCCTGCCTTTTATGTTCTTTGCTGACCTTTGTGTCTTGATTACATCAAAAGTGAATTAGGCTTAATTATGGAATTAGTCTTTTTGTGCTATTGATTATATCAATATGTGTGTTTTGCAAATATCATTTATTCTACTTTTTACTTTTATAGAGGGCATTTTGCGCTAATCTCATTAATACGTCATCTTTATTTCACATTCTTGCATTAATTAGCCTATAATAATGTGATTGCTATTATCTATACAATATCAAATGAAATGGTTATGGAAATGCGCTGACGAATACAACTGCATCCAATAATATAAAGAGATTATTTAATATTAGCTTTAATATAAGGCGGCATGTGATGGGATTTTCTCATTTCTCTCTCCTTGGAGTGTTACCAGACCCCTGAAGTTGCAAGGACTAAAGTTTCTAAACCAAAGAGATGTTCTTTATAAAGGCTATGGCTTGACCACACCCACCAAATAGTTTAAACACGCCCCGTTTCTCTGCGTCACGGTGTGGGCGTAACATTTCCTCGAAGGAAGGCGGGGCTTAGAGGACAAGTGACGTTTTATTAATGTATTAAAAACTATAATATAACTTTTTTATATAGTTTTGCGATGGTAAAATTAAATTATTCATAATGTATTGGTTTGATTGAATTCATAAACTCATTTTTACACAATAGACGTGCAGGCCTACTTTAGCAACAGTATGATGTCAGAAACATGAACTAAATGTCTCTTTAGAATACAAAACAGTTTGTGGATCCAGTGGATCAGTCCCACTGAAGTGAACGGATCCGGTGGATTTTCCTTGTTTTCTTCACACCTTGAGAAACAGTGAAGGCTTCTGGCCAGCAGATGGCGCCGCAAGCTTGTTTTTATCCCGACGAGACTCACGCAGCTGTCAGGATTCACGTGCTCCCTGACAAAAGTACGTTTCATCACTGTTTGTGCATTGCAAATATTTTTAATACAGTAAATTTTTTTGGGGCCATTTATGTAATAAACGTATCACATTTAACATTTATTACTAAGCGTTGTTTACAATGCTTTGCCTTCCACCATGCTTAAAATTTTAATAATTACAAAGACAACACAATTTTTTTCAACCCACTAACTGCCCATTGCATGCTTACCATATATTTTTCCGAGTATATCACTTGACGGTGATATCACACTTTTTGAAATATTAATGAAATATTTTATTTATGCATAAAACACTTTTCAGCACCCAAAAGGGGTCATGGCATACCGCGAGAAACAAAAACTTGTTAAATAAACAGCTCTTATTGTATTGAACAGGTTCGCCATCTGTCCAGCGAGTGAATTATCATCGCTTATCGATTTTTTTTACCTTTTTTTTCTCCGATCCTTCCCCGTTCTCCGGCGTGCGCGCTCCCGCCAGTGCAGCTGTCACCGGGGGCAGCGAGGCGCGCTCCGGAGCTCTGCGTCTGTCTCCCGGAGAGCGAGCGCGCGCGCGCGTGTTTGTGAGTCTGAACATCATGCTTCGGCGGTCCTGTGCCGTTTTGAGGAAACGCGCGTGCAGAATCGCTGCTTTTTAGGCGCCTTTCTCGTACTAGGAAAGAAGAGAGAGAGAGAGAGAGAGAGAGAGAGAGTCAGTGCAAGAAGCCTCCGGAGACACACACCCACCCCCCACGCAAACACACACACACACACACACACACACACACACACACACTGCGCCTTCACTCGCGCAGAAGCCGAGGAGGCAGAGACACGGACTCAGTTCCGCTGCTGTGGTTTGGAGGGCGAACACTCATCTGAACGCACGAATCGTGGATTATTACGTGAAGAACGCTTGGGAACCATGAGCTGGGGAACCGAGCTATGGGTGAGTTGATCCCTCGCGCGACGGGGGTCGATTATCACGGCTCTGATAACGGGTTCATGGGCACTGTGCGTAAAGACAAGCCGCTCTGGGAACGCCAGTGCGTGTGAAGCAACTGTAGCTTATAGCCTACTGAGGTATAGAGTGTGTGTGTGTGTGTGTGTGTGTGTGTGTATATATATATATATATATATATATATATATATATATATATATATATAATACATATGCAATGCACATCAATCTCAGTATATTTATATAGGGTTACATATATAGGTATACAGTATTCATATATGCACATTTATATATTTAAGTGTATATTTAAGTATTAGTATGCATTATACTATATATTTTAAAATAGTATAGTAAAATAGTGGACCACAAAACCAGTCATAAGGACACATTTTTACATTTTAATTTTTGTTGATGTATGATTTGTTAGGATATTTGGTTATCTAAAGTTATCAAAAATATCAAAATATTGAGAAAATCGCCTTTAAAGTTGTCCAAATGAAGTTTTTACCCGTGCATGTTACAAAATATCTTAACGGAACATGATTTTTAATTAATATCCTGATGATTACTGATAATGTTGACCCATACGGTGTGTTTTTGGCTATTGCTATAAATATAAATGTGCTACACATGTATGCACGGCTAAATACAGTTTCTATGCAATTTCGTATCGATGCGTTCTAGCCTAGATGCATTCAGTAAGCATGAATATGCACCGATGTGTGTGCACTTTTTAGTGTGTAGTTGTGATTGTGTGTATACTATCAATGCAGATGTTTATGGGTTATTTGTGTCTGTGTTATTGGAGGTGAACCGTCTTGGCCTCACGACAGAAACGCTCATCTTCTTCATCTGCTGCTGCTGGTTGTCACACCGTGTCTGTGCATCATCTCTAGGGCCTGTTGTACTTGTCCATGCACCTCGGGGTATTTATAGTCCGCAGCGGTTGTGGTGCGGAAACGTCAGCCACACTATCGTCTATATTGTGGTCCAATGCAATGCAAATATCACCATGTGAAGCAGATTCTGTAACAGATTATTTTAATAGGAGTGATCGTAGCATGTCATATATGCCCAGAGCTACTTACTATACTAAAGCCAGATATTACATAATAGTTATGAGTAATTCTGCTTATGAAGCCTATCTATCTATCTATCTATCTATCTATCTATCTATCTATCTATCTATCTATCTATCTATCTATCTATCTATCTATCTATCTATCTATCTATCTATCTATCTATCTATCTTAATTAAATTGCCTTAAAACCTTTAGATTTCTAATCTACTTTAAACTTTCTTATATGTGACCCTGGAGCAGTCTTTGGGGTATACTTGCAGCAACAGCCAAAAATAAATTATATGGGTCAAAATGAATGATTTTTAATGCTAAAATTAAGTAGATGTCCCACGAAGATATTTTGTATATTTTCCAACTCGTAAATATATTAAAGCTTAATGTATTTCATTGCTAAGAACTTCATTTGGTCAGTTTTAAAGGTGATTTTCTCTCTTTTTTTTTTATTTTATTTTTTTAGATTTTTTTGCACTCTCAGATCCCATATATCTCGGCCAAATATTGTCGCATCATAACAAAGTACATATGACATACATATCCCATACATCAACGAAAAGCTTATTTATTCAGCTTTCAGATGATGCATGAAGCTCAGCTTCAAAAAACTGACTGGTTTTGCGGTGCAGGGTCACATATATCGTAAAGAGTGCTATTGTTTCATTGAACATTAGTGGTGTATTAGGATGTTCGTTTCAAGAGTCTGATTTAACGGGCTTTTTGCAGGTCAGGCCGGGAAAGACCCCTGATGCCAGGGGCCCGATTGATCGCTAACTGAACCCTCGCAGTCTTTGTTAGTATTGATCAGATTTTATGGACTGTATGACAGTGGCTCGGTGACCTGCGCTGAGCTGCGTAATGTGATTGCTGCGCGTTGTGCTGTCCTTCTGTTGTTATCCGCCGAATGAGAACCGTTTACGTTAGAAATCTAGAACTAGACTTTATTAAAGCGGTTGTTAAAGACACTCAGAGTTGGGAGGGTGAAGTGCGGTTCATCCGTAAGATTTGGAGCTGGATTTTGGAATTGTAAAAAAAAGATAAATGAAATAAATTGCATGTTTATCTAGATCTTGCGTTTCAACTTTGGTGGTTAGAGCATTTTGCATACTGGAAATATAGCGGTGCATTTACTATCTGACTTGTGCATGACTCACACACACACACACACACACACTAAATAGCCAAGTAACCGAGGAAGCCAATATCATGCGTCACAACCGTAATCTGCCGTCTGCCATGTTGTAGATGCCCACTGGCGCCAAACCAACTTAAACAAACACATAAACACAAACCTGCGGGACGCTCTTTTAGCATCACGCATACTCTACTCTTTCTTTTATTAGGCCCTGTTTGTTGTATTTTATCTATTCAGCAAACTAAAACCAAACGCTCAGCAAACATGTGATGATGACCCTTTCTAAAAATCAGCACAAATTTAAATCTAGCAACATCCTTTATGCTGTAGCGAGAATGCTGCTTTTATGATTTCTGCTATATAAAAACGCGACAAAAATAGGACGATGAGCATGCATTTAATGACCATTGTGCCTTTAGCATGCAAGCATACTACTCCTATCTATTATCTTTGACCTATAGGAAGTACAGTACAGCACAGTATTTTTTTCAGCGTGCATGAGTCTAGAGTTGTTAAGTCATTTTCAGTAATCGAAATAATGCTATAAATATTAGAATAAAAGCAAAGCAAACTAGTAATTCTGTCTGGGCAGCTAATTAAAATAGGTATGGATTAATTAAAATTTAATTAATAAAACAGAAAACACAACAAAATCATATGACTTAAATTAAAACTTAAATTGCGTGGGAATATTATTTAATACTAGCAAGAGTATGTAAATAATACTAAAAATAACACTCTCAGTCAAATGATCAATGTGCGGTATACCTTACAAGAAATACTGTATCCCACAATGCATTGCTTTGACCTTGAATGAATCACTTTAACACGTTTACTCATTATTTGAGCTAAATGACAAATGTTACAGTATTTTATGCGAAATAACTGCAGTTTCCATGTTAGCAAGCCGTCACTGCTTATTTGCAGCAACGTAGCGTACTGCTGTTTGAAACAGTGGTTCATTTTATAATTAAAACAGGATACAGTACACTAAAATCCTACTCTGAGCGCTGTATTGTGAACATGGACGCGTGTGAGCGTTATTGGAAGCTCAGTGAAAGCCTGATAAAATCTCATAATGACTGCAAATTTTCTCTTTCCTGCTGGTATAAACACACGCGCCCGGCTAACGAGATGTTTAGATGCTATCATTTCAACAGTTTCTCATTGTCTTTAATTTCCTCGTCTATTTAGCAGGTGAGCTTTTTCTTACTTCAGCGTTTTTAGCCTTGACTCGTCCTGTTTGATTCTCTCCCCTCTCTTCTTTCTGGCTCCCGCCGGGAGTCTCTGTTGTAGGAGAATCAGATCAAATGATTCGTCCCTGCTGATCGTTTAATCTCAGCGATTCGGAGGATCATCCCTGCTGATTCACTGTTGTTGACTCAGTGAATCAGCAGGGAGTCGATTCATACGGAGCGCCGAGGAATGCTTGGCTGTAATTGGCCACTTGGTTACAAAAACCTGGAATGCTATTGGTTGTTTTAAGGAGGCATGCTGGAATGTTATTAGCCCTTTCTTGTTTATTACAGCCGCAAAATGGCAATCCATACCCTGTAATTTCACTTATTAGATTTTTGCGTGCGTGTTGCATGACTGGTTCTTCTTACCCAACAGACCACAACCGATACAGTGTGACCAAAGTAGTTCACAAAATCCTCCAAAAATGATCAGTATTTACTATTGTGAAGAAAAACTTTCCGTAAAATACAAGTAAATTGGGAGTTGTTGAGCTACTTAAAAGGCATAGGAGATGTAGTTTATATGATGCATGTGTGATATTTGATCTTTTCTGCAGTCATGCAGTATCACTTCTGAGGAAGTGACCGATATTTCAGCATTGTACACTGTAACGCTTTCCCTCCTCTGAAGTGGATAGTCTTGTTTGCACTTGTTTAATTTAAATATTGTGCATCAAGAGTTTTGTTTGACTTCCGTGTTTTAAACATGAATTACTCTCGCTTGTGCATAATTGACATCAGACCTGGGTCATTTGAGATGAAACGGGAATGCACCCGCAATGCACATGCAATTTAAAAAAAGAGCAGCATGAACATTCTGCAAAACATCTTTTTTTGTGTTCAACAGGTTTACAATGATTTTCTTTTCTTTTTTTTTTAGTACATTATCAGTAAATTGTCCTTTTAGGGTGAACTAATCATTTAATGAAAGTTTGAAAACTCGGATTGTGGGAAACTGTGATTTTTATTCTAAAAATAAAGATTAAAATGTGTAATTGTAATGTAATTTTAAAAACTTGCTGTGTTCATAGGGCTATAGTATAAAATATATAGTTTAATGTAAAATATTTAGAGAATACATTTTATATAGAAATACTAAACAATATAAAACTACTAATAGTAATCATAATAATAATAATAATAATAATAATAAATTGGACAAATAATTATTGCTCTTGTAATATTGCATAAAAATGTAAAGTATTTTGGGTGAAATAACCATTTAATTAAAGTTTGTAAACTAGGGCTACATGTTTTGTGGAAAACATGTGAATTTTATGCTAAAAATTTCATTGCTGTGTTTGTTTGTTCATGGGATTATAATCTAAAATATATGTGTGTTATATATATATATATATATATATATATATATATATATATATATATATATATATATATATATATATATATAAACAATAATATTGTATTATATTAATGTAATATTCCAATGTAAAATATTTTAGAAAAGTATTTAAAAAATAATAAATTATTAAAAAAATTCTCAACTTGATATTTATTAAGTATTCAAATTACACACTGTACCTTTAAATCTCTCCTTTTACCCTTGAATGTGTCGTCCTGGAGTGGCTCTATAATGAAGAAAGGTTCTACTGTATCTCCATCCTACTTTACAGTCCCTGTGGGTGCATGCGAGTGTGTGTGTGCGTGCGTGAGAGATATATGGAGTGTAAGTCCTCAATCTCATCAGTGTATGGAGAATGATTAGCGTGTGGTTAAATCCAGCGAAGGGGGATGGGCTCGAGAACCAGCAGTGTTAAAAGGGAAATATAGATATGTTGAAGGTGAAGAGTGTGTGTGTGTGTGTGTGTGTGTGGAAGGTGAACGCCGGTGCAGTCATGCTTTAGTAATGACGTCAGAGCACATAATCATGCTCAGTTTATTCTCGTGTCAGAAGCGCGGCCCTCATTTTTTGACCATGTGCGATTCATTTACACAGAAAGGTGAAGAAACTATTTTTTAGTAAACTTCGCAAACACTTACGAAGACCTTGGAAGGTAATCTGTTTTTTGGGCCTCTGTATCTGTGAGGCCCACCGTCATGATTTCTCTCTGTGGTTAAGTCAAGTTTCAGCGGAAGGAAGTGGCATGACAGGAAGTGACGTCGTACTTCCTCATGAGGCCGTGTTGCGCTGCATCTGTGAAGATGTGAGAGCTCTGAATGACTCGGTCGAGCCCCTGAAGAATGCGCTTCTGAGAAACAATACACCTCCAGCGGCCGCACATAATGACTGTTTTCATCTCTCTGCAGCAGTAAACATGAATCATGAGCAGTCCTGTTGGCACCGGCTGATGACATCATCTCCGGTATGCTGTGGCACTTTCTAATGACATCAGCCCTTTGGAATGCTGCTCTGTTATTTAGTGTAAGATTACAGTATGAGCAGTTTAATGAAACGTCTCTCAGGTGTAATGAGTGTCTATCATTCCTTATATCTCTTGTTCTTTTGTCTATGATTCTGTCGCTCTATCTGTTTTTATTTATCGTTCAGTATCAGTCATTCAGGAGATCAGTTTGTTGCTCTGTCTACCATTCTACTATGATTCTGTCTATCATTCTATCTATCTGTTCTTCCATTTATCTCTCCACTGCTCTGTTGTTCTATCACTCTGTTGCTCTGTCAATTTTTTTACTTGTTCTCTCTATCTGTTGTTCCAGCTATCATTCTGTCTCTTTTATCTCTCTCTCTCTCTCTCTCTCTCTCTCTCTCTCTCTCTCTCTCTCTCTCTGTCTGTCTGTATACATTAATCCATCTATCATTCTGTTACTCTATCATTTTTTATCTATCTATCTATCTATCTATCTATCTATCTATCTATCTATCTATCTATCTATCTATCTATCTATCTATCTGTCTCTCATCTCTCTCTCTCTCTCTCTGTATCTCATCTCTCTCTCTCTCTCTCTCTCTCTCTATCTATCTATCTATCTATCTATCTATCTATCTATCTATCTATCTATCTATCTATCTATCTATCTATCTATCTATCTATCTATCTCTCTCTCTCTCTGTCTGTATTCATCTCTCTCTCTCTCTCTCTCTCTCTCTCTCTCTCTCTCTCTCTCTCTATCTCTCTCTCTCTCTCTCTCTCTCTCTGTATCTATCTATCTATCCATCTCTCTCTCTCTATCTATCTATCTATCTATCTATCTATCTATCTATCTATCTATCTATCTATCTATCTATCTATCGTTCAGTCTGTTGGTCTATATATTGTTCTATCATTTTGTTGCTCTGTCTATCGTTGTCTATCCATCATTCTATCTGTTGTTAACTTTATTATGTTTCTCTGTATCTGTCTATCTGTTGTTCCGTATATCAATCTCTTTCTCTCTCTGTCTGTCATTCATCTATCATTCTATTGCTTTTTCTTTCTCTCTCTCTGTCTGTCTGTGGTGCCGTGTACTCTATCTGTCATTCTGTCTGTATCTATTCTATCAATCTGTCTCTCACATGGTTTTACTGTACAATTATAGCATTTATTAGTCTAGACACAACAGCTGTCCTCTTTTCTATTGCTCTCTGCCCTCTTTGAAAGAAAAACAAAGCTTGTTTCCAATGTCAGAAAACATAAAAAGTTTTAAAGCCCAACCGTTAACAGATGAAGTTACAATTTTCAGATGCTTTTGACTCGTATTAAGATGCGTGTTAAAGTAAGCATTTTTGCGTGTGTATTTTGTGTGATGGATTCATAGGTTTTACGGTGCATTATATCGTATTAGGGCAAATCCGCAAAACCAAGTATGCTTTATTTCAAGAACAAGCTCTTGAGTAAGAAAACAAGAGCTTTGTGGCTCTCCTGAGGAGGGCTGGCGCGTTTGAGCCCCTGCGGCTGGAGGCTCACAAACGCGTCCATTCAGAGAGGAAGTCAAGTGTGGCACAACATGTGATTGTTTCAGAGACAGAGACAAAGAGAGAGAAGCGTATTTCATAACTGCAGCACGTTTGAGACAATGCTCGCAGAAACAGTCGAATAGGATGTTACTCAGTTTTCCAGCAGATCAAGTCTTTACTATATTTGCACGACACCAGCACCCACTCACGATGCCAGCGGGCGGCTCTCTCGCTTTAGGACACGCTCTGGACAATAATTCTATCTTTCAATTTCTGATCGGTGTGAAAGATGCCGTGGTGATGCTAAGTGGCTTTTGGATAGTTGATACTCACATAAATCTCTTTAGTGCAAACAGTAGGCCTAATATGAAAAAAAAAATATATATATAATTATTATTATTACCAGAGTAAGTACAGTGATATCTGTTTATTATATACAAGAATAAAAAAAGGAATAAAAAATAGTTAATTGAAATACATCTGAAATAAAATAAAATAAAATAAAAATAAATATTTGATGAAAAACCTGCATGAAAAATGGAGCTTTGGTTACTGTATGAAATATGTTTAAGTTAAAGTACTAAAATTGCTAAAGCTAAAATTTTATAAAAATAAATTAAAGCTAAATTGTAATAATAGTCATGTTCAATGTATTTCAAAAATATATATTTATATTATATTTTTAAGAATGACGAAAAGGGCATACAATACTAAAATTAAGCTAAACATAACAGCTATATTAAAATAATTTATATATTATATTACATTATAGAAATAATTCTAAAATAACATTTCTTCCTGTTGACTTGACATGCTGGAAAATTAAGAAAAGTGGAAAAACTTAGACCTTAACATAAGAGCATTTTTTTAACCTATGGGTTGACCATTTATTGTTGGACTCAAAAGAATAGCAAGGTCAGAGCATAATCATGTAGTACATGAAAAGCTGCACATGACGTGAAAAACATAAATCTCTGTTCTGTTTTGAAACAGGAAATAAAACAATGAAACCCATTTATGACATAACTGATAACCTTTACTGCAACCTTTGGGGCTTTCACTTCTATTTGCATGTAAATGTCTGTTTTTGAATTAAGAGCTCATTCGTGTGGGAATAAGGCAAGGTGGGCGCTCACACACACACACACACACACACACACATAGGCACATTTGGACACCCTGATCAGACGTCTCAGCTGTCCCGCTCGGGTGTGGCCGCTGTAATAGTGAAGGATATCAGCCCGTTGACTTTTAGGGAGCCATGGACCCTATTAAGGGAGAGACGCTGTTAAAAGTCCAGCAGTTACGGGTAAGTTTAGTTGAAGTTGTGTGTGTGTGTGTGTGTGTGTGCTTGTATTTGGTGGACTATATACTTTGATATGAAGTTAAAGTCAGGCTAGACAAGGCAGGTTGCCTAGTATTAGTCGTCCTGACTGACCGAAGCATGGCTATGGCTTATAGTTAAGATTAAAATGAACTAAGATGGAAATATACATAAATGATGTTCATTACACTGGAAAAAAATTAATAATGTGCTTTTGAAATATTGCTCCGTTTGAGAAATCCGAACAGCTTTAGCAATCTGACTGATCGAACCAATGGTTTCCGTCTGGGGGCGGGACTAACTGCTTGTCTGACCAATGGAAAACCAGTTTGAAAACAGTCATTATTTTCGCAATTTAGTTGGTGACAGCGGCACAGAAATCGCTTCATCTTTAAATACATTAAAATAAATCCGATGCATAAACTATTTGTATTTAGAAATGGCTACATTTCACAAATTGAAACGTTGAAGTAGAAGGACAATTTAAATGATATCTACAGTTGTATTGTTCTCTAGTAACTAGTTTTACTCACAACTTTACAGTGTACCTTTGTTTGAAGAGTTCAGATGTTGTTATCTACTGATATGTAAATTATGGCTGATGGCAGTAAATGTTTTTAATATTATAGCCAATATTAAAATTGGATGCAATTTTGTATGAACATAAACACTAAAAGCTCATTTGAATAGTATTTGTCAATGTCAAATCAAATCAAAACAACATATAAGAAGTGACAGATGTTTTACTTTGACAAAAAAGCCATACTATGTCGGTCTTTCTTTGTCAAACTTTTTTGTTTAATTAAACGTATTAGTTGCTGTTTCTACGTAAATCTTTGTAAAAATTTGTGTCTAATAAATCCCGCACCAATTTTTCATTCATGCATTTCTTCAGTGCAGGAAAGCTTGTTTTAAAAAAAAATCCGTCTCTCAATGTGTTACATTTTTGCCGTAATGCATAAAGTAATCAAACGCAATCTGAAATCTTAAAATAGACTCATAATCACGTATCTTCTGGTGTGGTCACGTCAGCTGATGCGGTCAAAAATAAATAGTGTGCATCTTCGAGTCAAAGTGTTAAAATGTTTGTGAAAGAATACAGCATACAGTACATAAGTAGTGTTTTTTCTCTTTGTGTGTGTGTGTGTCTGTAAGTGAGCGTGAAATTTGGAGAAAGTGAAAAAGATTTGGTGGTGCAATCAAGTGATTTAACTGTGTGTTAGACAGCAGCAGACCGATGAAATGTGCACGTGGAGGTTAAATGCGTCCGTATGGTGGACGCTTGCATCGTCTGGACGTCGAGTTTCCGCTGAACCCAGACGATTGTTTCTGAAGACGGAAGATAAAATGATTCCCTGCTGCTTAACACGACCTGCAAATAGACTGGGAAAGGCCTTTCCTTTCCATAAAAACACACACACACCAGAGCCCAACCCAGGCCACCGGCCTTTGGAATGACAAGCAAATGTGCACTAAAAACACACACACACACACACACACACACACACACACACACACACACACACACACACACACACAGGCTGTCCTGCTGCTGGGGTCGCGTTCTGCCCTGTAACTGGAGCCAACGTGTTTCCTTCAGCATGTGTGTGTGTGTGTGTGTGTGTGTGTGTGAGAGAGCATCGGTCAAGCATAGGCAGGTTAAAAATAGTGTGTTTTTAAATCAGAACAGGAGAAAAGGACTAATAATTAAACACATTCCCACAATGCATTGTGAGCTGTGCTAGAATCAGCGAGTGCTCACGAGGGGAAGTGCGCTCCCGAAGTAGGTCACCTGATCTGAGATCTGATCTGTGGAAGTGTTTTATCATATGCACTGTATATGAAAGCTGAGCATTTTTTTAAAGGTATTGCTTTTCCAAAAATGTACTTTCTGATCATTTACTCATCATACGATTTAACGTACTTTGTGGGACACAAAAGGAGATATTATGAGGAATGTTCTCCTAGCTGTTTTTAATACAGTTTATGTTTTAGTACTTATAATAATATTTAGCAATATTTTTATGTTTTCTTTTTAATTTTAGATTAGGCTTTAGTAAATATGCTATGTGCTTTGCAATGTTTCTGTTTAGGTTTATTTTTGTGTCATTTTTATTATTTTAAGCAATGTTTACTGTGCACTTATTAATGTTATAAACTATGTAATAACTACAGACTAACTCTGAGTCTAAACCTAACCCTATCCCAACGTCTTACCAGTACACTGTAAGTACATATAAGTACACATACTGTAAAATAAAGTGCAATTTTTTTTTTAAATTTAGTTAAATTTTATTTCTTTTTAAATATTAGTTACGTTTTCATCTGCTATTTATATTTTATTTTATTTCAACTATAAAAGTAGTACTTTATTTGTTTAGTTAACAAAAGCAATACTGAGACAATGAAAGTGGACGGAGACTGGGCTCCAAATATGATAAAAACGTATCATAAAAATACTCCGTATTAACCAAATGTATACCTATGATAACTATATGATATGATAACTTTTGTATGAGGAGCTAGACACTATTTGCTGGAAATCTCATGTAAGGACGTGCTCAAATACAACACATAAGATTTGATGTCAGTGAAATGAATCATTAACAAATCACATTTTTAAATATTGCATTAATGTTAAACATGAACGTAGAAAACACTGAATGACGCGTTTTGTCGTATTACTTGCTTTTCTGCTGCAATTGGAGCTCAACAAGTGCCAGTCTCTATCCACTCACATTATGTTAAAAAGTTATTAATGCTGTTTTGTCTGTGATGCCATTTAGACCGAGCTTAGACTTGTTTGTCCACAAATTTGTTTGTGGGACTTTTTTTTTTTTTTTTTTTGTCAGGACATTTGGCTTCCTTGTGCTTACCTGTGGAAATCACCTGCACGGAGGCACCTCTCAAATGCGCGTTTAAAATTACAGATGAGGCAAATTACCGTAATTTGTGTCTGAGTGCCGCATGCAGTCGCGAAGCCTCTAATAAAACCTCGACAGCGCGACTGCGGCAGATAACACATGTGTTTTACAGCCAAACGCATAGCGGCGTGTTGTTACACTGCTCCGGAAGAATTTCTGTGTTTTGAGATTTTGTGCTAAAAAAAAGCAATTATGGTTGTTAAACCTAGCTCCAGCTCTGAATGGCAAATGAAAAGCTTCTTAAGAGAAATAGCCATTTGCAATTGAATCGTTCTTTTGAATAGACTCGTTTGATTCACTCCTGAAAGATTCACCCATAAATTCTCTATCGAGATCTACGGAAATAACTGTTTACTTCTTCTGTAAAAAAAATAGTCCACCAGAATGTCTCGTGGGATTTGATATTTTCTTGTGCATGTGCGCAGATCTTATTTGCATAACAGATTTTGGAGCTCCGTTATCAGCACCGTGTTTGTAGCGCTCAACATCGTTTTGGTGTTTCCTTCTTCCTTTACTGTTGCCTAGCGACCCCCCGAGTTTGCTGAATAAATATTTGTGTGCGGCGCGAGCGCTGCTCCTAATTTATGCAAAGGTGAGAAAATGTGCGTCGCTGTTTCGAGTTAAGGAAAGTATTTTGAACTCACGACCGTCTGAGATTAGCTTGCAAATCTATAATCAGAGTCGTTCCGTTCACAAAGCGTAACATGTACTATATGACGCTACTGTTCAAAAGTGGGGTCTGCAAGAATTTTTAAAATTGTTTTTGATATAAATGAATGCATTTTATATTCGGATAGGCGTTAAATCGACAGTAAAGATCTTAAAATAAATGCTTACCATGTTACAATGGTTTCTGAAGAATCACGTGACTGCAGTAATGATGCTGAAAATTCAGCTTTGCATGACAGGAATAAATTCTATTTTGCAGTGCTTTCGAATACACAACGGTTCATGTAAATTGTAAAATATTTAACATTTTTACTGTATTTTTGATTAAATAAATGCACCTTTTATGTAAATGCTATAGTCTGCATTCAGTGCCATGATATCGTTGTACTGCAGTTTTTTTGTGAGATAAACTGCTGAGAGTTTGTTTTATCGGCAGTGATTGAGCTCGTCCGCTGGCAGCATTATATACCGATTTTCTCAGGTTGATAACGTGGTGCGATCTTCCTGAAGCCACACATGAACATCAGGAATGAATAGCATCATTGTTGAGTTCAGACACTCTGGCAAACTCTGATAAAGCTGACAGTTCCTCTCTTTGGCTGTGAACTCACATTCTGTTCCCAAGCTGCTGCTGATTGGTTTATCATGATGTCAATCACTTTTGTTCTCGTCTGTCGCTTCATGAATATAGATTTGGATAAAGGGTCCTTTTACTTGCTAAATATTATTGCTGCATATAATCTTTACTATCTTCTTTGTGAAACGGTACGTGTGATAAAGTCCTACGCAACATTGCTGTCACATGACCTCACGTTGCATAAGAGTGGCGTCCGGTTTCCATTGAAAAAATATGATTATTCTTCATTTGTGATTAGGCTACATTTTGTGTAAATGTTTTAACTTTTTATCAGTCTGATAAAATAGTAAAAATAAAGGCATAGAGATGCATTATGGGAGACAGTATTCCATGCAGCGTACTCAGTTTTTCTTACTGCACATTTATATATGCATGCATTAAATTTTTATGTGCATATTATTATATTATATATACTATTATAGTTTTAATATTGTAAATTTTTTTATGTATTTTTAGTTTGAAAACAGTAGTTGTAATATTCTGAATTAGTTATATTTTTCTATTTATATTTATATTAGATTAGTATATTTAATTTTCAAGTTTTTGTATTTGTATTTTTTGTTATTTTTATTAGTTTCAGATTTTTAATTAATTTTTATTTTATTTTGTACTTTTATAAACAGGTCTATGTGGCTTTTATTAGTTTAAATTTATGGTTTTGGTCCATTAAGTTAATGGAAAATAAATATATTAAATGCATTATTTTTATATCATTATATATAGAAATATTGCCTTGGCAACTAGCTAAAATAAAATAAGTTAATTATATAGTTAAATATTCTGGTTTAAAATCTATTTTTTTTGTTTTTTTACCTATAACTCTCATTTCTCATACACTGCAGAAATAGCAAGAATTATATTTATTTTTTTCTGAGGGTTGCCAGTGCATCCTTGCAAAAAAAAGTAAAAAACAAAGTATTGGGACATGCATGCACGTGTACATTTGACAGTTTTTTTTTTAAATAGAAAAACTTCTCATTTCTCGGTTCCATGTTTGTTCTAGTAATGCATTCAATGACTTCCTCTTTCATAACCTGACATTCCATCCTTTCCTGCTCTCATCCAATCACAGATTAGTCCAATTTTTGTGGAAAACATGCGATGCCATGGCATCCCTCAAACCTGGTTCCGCTTGTGTCCATGGCAACCATGCTGTTTTGGCAGCGCCAATAAAAACAACCCAAGTAGCGATTTTAGTCACGCTTAACTGATACAATATGCTCGTTAATTAATAAAATTACCATGCAATGTGACAAATATGCTAACTCTATTTCAGGTTTTAACTCATTTAAGTATTCAGAATTGTTTTAGTGGTTTACTTTTAATTTTGTGGTCAAATGCAAGGCAGAGATTGCGTTTTTTGTGTCATTGTGGGAGGGGAAGTCAGAGGCAGAAACAGGAAGCAGTTACAAGTCCCCATTTCAGTTCATTAGGCACAGAAAGAACTAGAAGACAAGTAGTTTATGGGCTTTCAGTCTGAATCTGATGTCGATTCACGGGCCAACTCTCTAAATGTTATACGTTGGCTATAAAAAACGCACCACTGCTAGCCATAGCTTCTGCTAATTAAGAACGTGGTGAACTTTGAAAATATGCTTTTTAAAAGATGCTTATTCCCTCATTAATTTATTTAGATTTGACAAGTAACACTACTTAAGCTATTGGTTATTTTGGTGGCAACAGTAGTTGCCATGGTAAAGCTTTTTACGTTTCCTTCACATTCACAGCTGTGTGTGTGTGTGTGTGTGTGTGTGTGTGGGGTTAACAGGGTTGCCAGATGTTGGTGATTTGATGAGCGGGTTGCCTGATGTGATTGTGGTTTGATGTAAGATGCAGGTGGAGAGGTGGATAGGGCTTTATTGATTTGGCTCTGCGATTTCTGCACAGTGAAAAACCATCAAACCACCCCTCATAAAAGCAGCTGAACAATAGATTACCTCAACCTACACCGCTTTCTTCCGTCTGTCTGGGCTATCCCTTTTCCTTTTTTCTCTTTTCATTTGGGTCGTCCTAAATCATTAGTACTTTAGTTCTTTAGACAGATCTCTGGTGAAGTAATCGTTCTCTTTACAAACTGAGTTTTATAGTGTGTGGTTTGTATTTTAGGCACGCGCCACCTTTTAAAACTTCTACTCACCAAGGCTGCATTAAAAATATCATTTTTAAAATAGCTCTTTCTGTATGAATATGTTTGATTATATTGTGATGCATAGCTGAATTCTCAGCACCAGTACTCCAGTCTTCAGTGAAACTTGCACTTTCATCATCAGCTCATATTTCGTTCGGTAGGATGTAAACAGCGCCCTCTCTGATCTGGATGATTTAGTGATTTCACAGTGACTCGACATCTTCCATTCAGCATTAATAAGGATTCATTGCTCTTCTCTTAATGTATACTTGTTTTTAAACCTGATTACTGGCAATCTATACCCTGAGTGGAAGAGGAGTTTGCTTTCCATTTTGTGTATCTAAGTGCTTGTGATAATATGAGCGCTCTCTGTGTGTGTGTGTGTGTGTGTGTGTGTGTTTGCGTCTAATTTTAGTATTTCACTCTCACCTCTTTAGGTCTGCAAGTTGAATCCTTGCAGATTACCATCCGACCTTTGATCTTTAAGCATTCCTGCCAAAAGCTACAGTCTGCAGGACATCGCTATCAGTTAAATGCAGTGTTGTGTGTGTGTGTGTGTGTGTGTGTGTGTGTGTGTGTGTGTGTGTGAATGAGCAGCACTAAACCTGAGAAGGCTTCTCTTTTCTCCTCACACTCTGAGCATAAGCAACCTATTTATGAAGACAGATAGAGACAGGAAGAAGTATGTGTGTGCGTCTGTGAAATGAATGTGAACGATTAATATCAGTCTGTAAGTTCATCATTGACGGGATGCAGATTCGATCACAGGATACGTGTGTATGAATTTAAACGTTAAAATTTAATTGACTGATGATGATGTCATTATCAAAACACTATTCCTATTATCTATTCCTTCTATCAGTGCGCTTTACGTCTTATTATTTGTGATTTATTGCAAAGAAACAACATTTATATATTAAGTTTTATTTTTTTTTTTACATTATATATATATATATATATATATATATATATATATATATATATATATATAAATTAATTATATTAAAAATTAATACTTTAGAGTTATATATTATATTATTAATTAATTATATATATATATATATATATATATATATATATATATATATATATATATATATATATATATATAATTAATAATATATAACTCTAATTTTCCCCAAAAAATATTATATAATTAAATTAGAATTAAGTTTTTTATGTTTTATTTAATATTTGTATTTTTTTTTTTTTGATCATTGGTTATTTAATTTAATTTAATTTATTTTTGGTAGGTTTTCTACCTTCAATATATTACATTTATTATGGTTTTAATATTTTAGTGCACAAAATTCTATCATTTGAAAACATATATTTCAAATTCGCTTTCACACAGAAAGGTAATGTTATTGCTAAATTGTGCATTGTGTTTCTCCCCCTAAACTGCTTTTCACTACTTCCAATCTCAAACGAATATCCTGAAATCCTAAATTCTCATTGAATATCCTGTTTCATTGGAAGTAAAATGAGTTTCAAACCTTGACTTAAAATTCCTCACCTTTTAATAGTTCAGAACACATGTAGGAAGTGCCTGTGTATTTGGCACACGTATCTCTCTGTGTGTGTGTGTGTGTATCAGATTTCCGCTGGCACACATACCTCACATACCCAGTATACTTTCCCTGTCACTATTAAACACACGCACACACACACTGAATCATGCTGTGCTTTCCCCGAGCACGCCGCTGTTAAAGAAACACACATAAATGTTCACTGTGCTCCAGCAGCTGTCTGTCTGTTTGCGTTTTCTATAAAGATGTATTTCCAGAAGACGACAGGACAGATACCAGCTAGCAGCACGCCGACAGACCGAATCCATAAAGTCTGGCCACTTCTAGTACCGCCAAACCAGACTTTTCACTGTCAAAGTCAAATCTAGGCCAATTTAAAACAGTTTCTGGCCAAGAACTGGCCACCGAGACAGGAAGAGACTGTCTGTATGTTTTATCGACATGTTAAATGACCAACCATTCGAGTGTGTTTGGTCCAAAGTTTGGAATAATACACATTTTCGAAATATTTTTGAAAGTCTCTCATCGAAGGCAAGTAAAAACAGTACTATATTGTGAAATTTTATTAAATATTATAATGACTCTTTTATTATATTGTAAAATGCAGTTTATTCATGTGAGCGTCATTACTCCAGTCTTCAGAGTCACATGATCCTTCAGAAATCATGCTAATGTGCTGATGTTTCTTATTGCCTTGAATGTTGTAAACAGTTGTGTTGCTTCATATGATGCTGAAATTTGAGTTTTGCATCACAGGATTTTTTTTTATTGCAGTACTATTTCATAATATTCAATTTTTACTGTATATTTTGTTAAATAAATGCAGCCTTGACGAGCAGAAGAGACTTTAAAAATAGTATTTATTCCAAACTTTTAGACTGTATAGAAGTGTTTTTATCACTTTTGTTTTTAGTATATATATATATATATATATATATATATATATATATATATATATATATATATGTGTGTGTGTGTGTGTGTGTGTGTATGTGTATGTATATATATATATATATATATATATATATATATATATATATATATATATATATATATATATATATATATATATATATATATATATATATATATATATATATATATATATATGTATGTATATGTATATATATATATATATATATATATATATATATATATATATATATATATATATATATATATATATGTATATATATGTATGTATATTTAGCGAAATTGTGAAATTGAGAATATGGAAATGAATATAGCCATTGTTGCTGGCATGGCATTAAATCATACATAAACTTCATAGTTTCATTTCTGGGTTTCATTACCTGTGAAAATCTCAGTTTTAAGATCCTCAGAGGTGAAAGTCGGAACTCGTGTTATGTAATATCATAAAAAGATTATTAGGCAGGAGAACAAAATGGATAAAAGCAGTAAGTTCAACAATGAGCGAAGTGTGTTTGAGTTGCACAAATCAGTCTGGGGATTGGAGAAAGTGCACTGTTGATGCAACTTCACAATGTTTGTGTGTTTCTTTGAGCCGAATTCTAGCCGGTAATCAGCTTAATAACAAAAACGGCATCAAGCAAAGTTCAGTGCGTCGCTTAATCTCCCAGTGCATGATGGGTAATCGGCCACATTCCACAGTGGTTCAGAGCTGGAACTCATTTCTATTTCTTCATCTCAACTTATTAGACGTTTTGTTTGTCTCGGTTGTGCCATTTTTACCTATATTTTAGCTTCTCCTGATATTTTTTCAGACTGCGCTGTTTTTGCGCGTGAGCTCGTGATGATGCATGAAGAGCTGTATGATTTCTTGAACAGACGGCGGTCGGTGGGTTCACTCCGCTGGTTCCTGGAGGAACCGGACCCTCCGGCCCGTCTGCCTCTTACCCCGCTGCAGGAGTATCTGCAGAAGCTGCTGGAGATGAAGATGCAGATCAGCGTGAGTAGTCGTAGAGAATGCATCCCTCAACGACTAGACTGGACATGTAATTACTACGGTTTATAAAATGGCTCTTTGGAATACTTGGTTGTGATTGGTCCAATGTGGCATTCTGTGTTAAGATATTTTGTATGATGGCTTCGTAACTAGATGATTAATCGCTGTCTTAGGATACTGATTTCTTAGTGTAGTGTCTCAGGTTCATGTTGGAGCCCTGAAACCTGATTCATGAAACAATTTTTAAGAATACTTTTTAGTTTTGGATTCATTTTAAGCTTAAGAAAAATATTGTTTTCCTAAGAATTTTGAATAAAATTTAAAACAGTTGGAAATAAAAAAAAAAAAAAGTTCTTCATTCTAAATCGCCTCTTAAAGTTAAGATTTCTCAAAGAAAGCCTACATATCTTAAACCCCAAAAGGTAAGATGTTTAAGTTATTCTACTTTCTAATATTTCTATTATATTATAAACGTTATGAACAATATATTAATGCAATATTTTATAGTATTTAGCATTTTTAAGTAATATATATATTAAATATATCGTATTGAATTTTAAAATAAAATTTCCATATTATATATAATAAAATAAATAAATGATTATAATAAATGATTATATATATATATATATATATATATATATATATATATATATATATATATATATATATATATGTTTTTATAATAGGATAAAATGCTTGTTTGTAATAGTGTTTGTAATAGTGTTCATAATTATTTTTTAATGATGAGTACCAAAACCTTTCAAAGTTATTAGAGTTCGTAACTTAACACTATAGCTTATGATATTATGATAAGCTTCAATGAAGGCGTAATCAACAATGACTAATTCATTATTTATCAGCGGATATGGGCTACTTATCAGGGTGGTTTGTCCTATTCCAGCTTGGACATGAGTTTCCAGCACATGTCAGCAAATCCTGAAAGTGCATTTGTGTGGCTGAGATCACACAGGATGAACATAAGAGTGTGTGTTAATGTGTCATCCTTCCAGTCAAAGTGACTCAAAATCCAGCCCTCACTTGTGGGTGGGACTTTAAATGTGACAGACAGAAGGACTCCACCCAAAACCACTTAATTTACTTTTTTTTATGAACTGAAGCTTACATCAGGAAATGCCTAAAATGTAAATCACCTCCGTGTTTTTTTCTTTCTCTCTCAGTACAGTTAAGGAAATCCTAGCAGCCACCAAAAAGTATTTTTTTGCCAAAGACACATTTAAAAAAGGTGGTATATGTTAGAACAAATATTTTATACAATTTACATTACATTTGTACATGCATTTATAACAAATATTTAACACATATTCAGTATCTACATATACCAGTACTAATAATCAACCAGATTTCCCCAGCAACCTAATAGCAGCACATTATTAACCACTAAGATCCTCTTAGCAACCTCATAGCATTTTGTTAAATATCCCCAGCAACCTCATAGCAACGTGCTATCAAACGCTCAGAACATTTTAATACAAAAATTACATTTTGACCATATCTCTACAACTAAACCTAACCTTACCTATGAGTAATGCCTGAAATCAGAGGAAATGGTAGATGGATGACACTGAAGTGCAAGCACCAAACACTGACCCTAAGCCTAAACTATAAACTTGTTCTTCAAATTTGATTGGTTAATTACAATGTTGTTTCAGGGTCAACAAAATGTTGATTCAGGAGCATGTTGCACTCACAAAATCAGGTTCTGTAGCAACGCGCTATCAAATGCTAAGATCACCCCAGCAACTGCATAGCAACACACTGTCAACTGCTCAGATCCCCTCAGCAACAGCATAGCAACGCGCTATTAAGTGCTGAAATCTCCCCAGCAACTGCATAGTAACACACTGTCACCACAGTAGTGCCCTAGCAACCTCATAGAAACACACAGAATACCCTTTGCAACTACCCTAGGAACTGTATGGCACAAGTAGTAACTTTAGAAATCTAAAATCCCACAGTTTGTGTTTGTTTATGAGCATGTGAGACCTTCTCTTAGTAGCGGAAAGGGATTTTTATGTTAGCATTTGCGATTTATGATGCTAGAAGTGTTTATGTATTGGTCAGGGTGACGTTCTCTTGGGTGTTTTAAATCTTTGGGATATTTCAGAGCAGTGTACTTGTTATGAAGCCCTAAGAAAAGAAGATGTTTAATTAAGTTAATTTTGGATGTTTTCATGTCACAAAGACAAATGTTGGTGATAGGACCATTTAAGTGTTTGTGACCCTTCTGTGTATCGTGACTAAGAGGTTACAGTAGCTCTGTTCTGCCTTTTTCTGCAGCACAAAGACCCTGTGTGAAAGACCAATGGACTGGCATTCGCACAAACACACACACACACAAAGAAACACACACACAAACTGCTCAACATCTCACACAAATATTTCTCCCTGAATGCAAACCGCCTACAAGCGCCAGCCACAATGAACAGAGGCTATTGAACGAAGAGAGAGACGCTTCTATTTTCTACAATGAGCATAACTTCAAAACATCTCATGACGATTAAAAAACCCCTACCAAACACACTCATAATGCACAATAGCTGTGTTTACATGCACGCATTTTCAGTTCGTTTTGTGATTCTGAAAGTTTATATGAATACTAACTTGAAAATCTAATTAATGTATTTGTTTCTTACCTTGATGATAAGAACGCACTATCAACAAATAAAACGCTCCCAGCTTCTACATAGCAACACAATATCATCCAGTTAGTTCACCTCAGCAACTGCATAGCAACGGACTATCAAACAATCTTAAAAAAGCAACGCGGGTGATAAGATGGAAATTATCATTCATGTTCACAATGAAGTAAATTGCATGTAAACTTACATGAGTTATTTCTAAAACCGAAAAATAAAATTTCATTTGGATCAAGCTCAATCGGATGGCTTTTCAGTCTGAGCCGTCAAACAGATTACCCGTTTGCATGCAAACATGGCTAATGTGTGTGTGCTGAAACGGTCAAGCCTAACTGGACTAACTTCTCAGCAGGCTGCGTTTTTCGAGGAATCATTAGCGTCTGTTGAGCGAACGGCGCTAATAAGATCACACTGACCCCCTGCGTTCAGTAGCACATCCGTCACCACAGCGCTCTACATCCGCACCTTCGCAAGCCACTTCCTGTGTCAGCTGTTTTTTAGGTCAGCAGGAATCTGTCAAGCGTTTGTAACGTTCCTCGGGGCAGAAAACTAAAATAGAACAAATTAATAATCTAATTTATCATATGATAGTATTTAATTTTGAATACAAGTTCAGGAGAGATAGAGATGTTATAAGGTGCCTGTAATGTCTGTGATGAACAAAAAACATGTGTGATGAATGCTGTGAACCATCCTTTGGTAATGCGTATGATTCTGTTGACTTTTTTTTCCCCCTCAAAGCAGTTTTTACAGTTATATGTATAATTGACTTTGGATATGAGTGTATTTTGGGGAATTTCATGTTGATGGTATTTTATGTTGTTTCAGTTTTCATAGTGTCAATTGATGTGTGAGTGTGTTTGGAGGTTCGCAAACTTTCTATTTGTGGTTAATTAAAAAGCTCACAAAATTTTTGGTTTATTGAAAGGCTACACAAGTAACTCTCTACTGCTCCAAGAGGTTAGCTGTGATACTGCAGGCCTCATATTTATTTTCTGTTTCCTAATAAGCAGACGATGGCTGACTTCTCATTTTTTTCAAATCCATTTTAACTTCCTAAATTATGCTCCACAATTGTTTCATCACATTATATGTTCCCTTAACTGTTTTTATTATTTCACTCTATTCTGTCTTTCCTAGAAATTGCCATGATGTTTTACCTTGTACTATTATATTTTATTTGATAAACTATCTAGAAGTGACCATTTATTTTAGTTTATTTTCATGTGTCCCTTATTAAAGAGTGTTGGCCTTTTAGACGTTATAGACTATCTGTGCCATCAGTAGCATCTTTGTGTGTGTGTTAAGCAAGTGTGTCCAGTTTACTAGTTTAAAAAACACTAAATGTAATGAACTGTATCTGCAGTGTTCTTGTTAATTTTAGAAGAAATACTGACCTGAGACCAGATCACCCTGTTCTTATTAGCAGTGTTCTGCCTGAAATAAGCAGCAGACTGATCTGAGTTCTGTAGTTTGGGCTCATAAATTCAGCTCCAGATGCGTTAAGGTTTGTGTTCTAGTTGAGTTATGTCTCATCAGTGATATATTTAGCGTTTCCTTTCTTTCTTTCTCTGTGATTTGTGTAAATGAGTGGAGCTCTTCATTAGTATAGCGGTTAATTGGCCTGTTCCAAAGTACCAAAGCAGAAGCCTGATGAAGCTGGCCTCTTTGGCTAAATTAAGGCCAGATTTCACAAAGATTGAGAGTGAATCATGTTGTGTGGACGTTGAGAGTTTGTTGAGTTCATAGCAGGAGGGTAAATTAAAAACACATTTACTGATTTCAGAAATGCTGGGAAAAAAACATCACAAAAGTGTACAGTTTTCACCAAAACACCTTACGACAACATCAGTTTCTACTATAAAAAGTAAAAAATAAATTTAAAACAGAATTAAAACCTTTCTCAATATATTCATTCAGTTGCTAGGGCATTCTGGGAGGTTGCTATGCGCTTGCTAGGCTGTTTCTGGGTAGTGGCTATGCAGTGGCTACTAGGAACACAGAAAATGGTATTTTACTGGAATGTTACTGTGGAGTTGATAGGGCATTCTGGGTGATTACCAGGGTTTTCTGTCTGGTTGCAATGTGGTTGCAAGGGCATTCAGTTACTGCAGCAGTGTGTAGTTGCTATGCAGTTGCTTGGTCATTTTAGGTGATTGCTATACAATATTGCTAGGGTGTTCCTGGGCAGTGGCTATGCAGTGGCTACTAGGAGCTACATAGCAACCACCCAGAACTCTTAAGGAACTGTATAACAACGACCCGGAAAATGTGATTACTTTTTTTCTGGATGGTTGCTATGCATCTGCAAGGGCATACTAAAGGGTTGCTGTGCAGTTACTAGGGCATTTCAGGTGGTTGCTATGCAGTTGCTAATGTATTTTGTATTAATGTATTCACATGATTAGAGTAATAACATGAACAGTCCAAACATGCCAAAGTTTAAGAGTAATACATGTGTAATGGCAATGGTTGTCAGCTCTCCTGCGTGTACAGTGCCTGACTAGTGCTCTGCTCTTCAGAGTCTTTGGATTTAATGAGTTCATGAGAGACGAGTGAACTCTAGGATTTCTGGGTGTCCCATCAGAGCACACAGTGCCTATTTATAGAGAGAGGAGGCGTGTGTGCATGTGTTTGTGGATGATGGAATATATGTCATACAGCTATTCTCATGCTCGTGTTCTTGTACAGTTTTGTGTATTTTATTACAGGCTGAATTACAGCATTCTGTCATGCTCACAAGAATCATTATTATGAAAAAATGTTGTTTCTTTCATATATGGACTAAAGGATGACCTTATTTTTAGTCAGATTCCATGGTGATGTTATTACATTGATCATAGTAGTGCATTTCTGTATTTATGGGAGTAATGTACCTTAAACCTGGGATACACTATGCGATTTTGCCCTGATTTTCCAGTTTGAACAAGTTGATACTAGTTAAGGAAAGTCAAAGCCAGTCTACAGATTAAAGCAGATTCCACACAAAATCGGGTAGTGTATGATGGTCACAGACCACAGGCCAAGCTAAAAAAAGTTTTTTTTAGTCTTTGATTCCATCCAGTCTGAGGTTATCAAACATGATTTTAGAACGCATTTGTAATGTGTCTCCTAGCAACAAGGTGCACATTTCTGAGATTTATTTGAGAGTTTGTTGCGATTGGAACAACTTTAAAGGGTATTAAAAAGTGTAGTGTTTTATGCCCAGTTTTCCTTTGTCACTATTTAAAGAGTCAGTAAGTTTATGATGCCTAGTGTTTTCTGCTCAAAAATCTGCTCTGATTTTTAAAGTCATCTAGTGTATTATAGCCTTTAGGGGGCTTTTATACAATACCATTTTCAACTAAACACAAACAAACATTTTTTTCATGTATTTTAGCTGTTACTTTACAATGCAACTGCATTTAGAGGCCTGAAAATGCAAACAGTTGAAATAGGTGTTGCTGAGGTCTTCAGTGTGGTTGCTAAGCCGTTGTCGGGCGATCTAGGCGCTGGCTGCTACCAGGAACTGCATAGCAACTGTAAAGCAAACAACCAGAAACTTTGATTACTGTTTTTTTTCTTGGTGGTTGTCATGCAGTTGCTAGATTGTTGTGGGTGGTTGTTAGGCAGTTGGTACTTGGAGCTACCTCTACATGGCAACAGCCAAGAACAGGGTGATTACCGTTTTTTTCTGTGTGGTTGCTATGCAGTTGCTAGGGTGTTCTTGGTGGTTGCTGGGGCACTGATAGGTGCCAACAAGAGAGTTCAGTGGGGTTTCCTATGTGGTTGCTGGGGCATTTTTAAGGGCCTGAAATGCAGTTACTATGGCATTTTATGTAGTTTCTTAACATTTTGTTCTTAGCAGTTTCTTAACAGCTTGGGTGTTCTGGTTGGTTACCGTTTTTTTGGTGTTGTGTGTTCTTGATGGTTGCTGGTGTCTTGATAGGTGCTTATTAGAAAGTTCTGGGTGTTTCCTGTGTGGTTGCTAGGGCTTTCTGAGGGGTTGCTATGCAGTTACTAAGGCTTTGTGGGTGGTTTATATGCAGTTGCTTGGGTTTTCTGGGGGCTTACTGGGTTTTTGGGTGGTAGCTATGCAGTTGTTAATTGGAACTACAAGAACACCCTAGCAATGGAATAGCCACCACTAAGAAAGGACCAATGCTGTCGTTCTGGGTAGTTGTTATGCGGTTTGATCTTGTGATCACATAGTAGTCCATATGACAAATTCAAAAGTGAGTAATAACTAGCCTTTTAGGTATGCGCTCAGATGAAAGTGTGTTTGTATTCCTTTATATTATGAATAAAAGACACCGGGGGGTTTTGAATATCAGACGTCTTTTGAATTCTTTTCCTTCTTTCTCTCACTCTGAGTCATTCTCTCCAGTTTTCCCTCCAGTTGCTCAGTCACCACCTGGCAGAGCTTTGATTTTTACATGCATGCAGCACAGACGCCTACAGCCGGGCATGAACGTGTGCTCAGCCTCTCCCCGATCCCTTGTTTCCATCCAGTGGACAAGTTCACAGCGGATGCAGGTGCTCTGCAATCTGTTCCCTCTCTGTTCAGGGTCGGCTGGTGGCCCTTTGTGACCCTCATTAATCCACGCCGACTCGCCGCACACGGCGGGATGTTATTGCAGACGTCGCCACTCTGGAATACAGCGGATATAATGACTCCGTCACCTCCACCCCCTAAAAGAGAACGTTACAATGTAAACACTTTTAAAATGTTATGATCAAACATTCCATATCTTGTTAATAGTATTTGATAAATGTTCTCACAGTGTTTGGAAGAAACGGTCTTGTTGCAGCATTGTTTGAATGTCAGATTCCTTATTTGCCTATTTCATGAAACTTAAGCAGTTTTTAAAGATTTAATTTTGGTGTTTTGCCTTATGATTGGACAGTTTAGAGAGTTGGGTGGGGTATGAAAAGATGTAGCGCAATTGGCACTTTGATTTAATTATTAGGCATATTTGTTAATTATTAGTTTTTCATCACCTCACAAACCTCAGTATTGTAACCTTGCTGTAATGTTTAATACATTTTTTGGGTTATTAATGAATCTTTCCTAGTAATGTGCTAGTTTACTGTCTGCTCATCACTCCACAGAAGAGAGGGGCGGGGTCAGCAGAGTTCATTAGCATTTAAACAACATTGACTAGAATTGCTTGATTAAACGTTTTAACTAAGGTTTGTTTTAGAACTTTCATTAAGACCCTAAAGACTCATGTCAACTTGTAGAAAATAGGCGATCGATGACCGCTTTAACATGTACATTAAGAAAACCGCAATATTAACATTTGAACAACCAAAGTGGAATGTTTAGAATATGCTTAGTAATTTCTAACGTAAAGTCTAAGTGAATCGCCTATTGTTGTTATGTTCCTCATTTGTATGCTGCTTTAAATAGAAACTTCTGCTAAATGAGCAGATGTAAATACGAATGTAAATTTCTTGTCAGGTAGTGTGTTACTTGCTCGTGGGAGCTGTGCTACATGTTTCTGGAGCTCTTTGGTCGTTCATAATGTCTGGGCTTGAATTAAGAAGTAGAACTACTGTAAATCTGGCAGCCAGACGCTCATTGGATCAGCTCCAGATGTGAAGTATGTTTGCTTTATGATGGTTTGAGGGTTTTAATCTGTGGATAAAGACAGAATCTGGATTATAATCCGCCGTTATAACACTGGATTCAGCATTTGATACTGGCGGACGGACTGGTTTTGACCGGAGAATTGTGCTGGTTTGGTGGTCTTGGTCCTGGTTTTGATTTTAGAGCTGTTTTGGGGCGCAAGAGATGGGTGCTGCTTCGTCATTAAAAGAACCATGGACTAAAGTGTTTTCAACACAGAGGGTAAATGAATATGCTAATGCTTTTGTGTTGCAATTCTGCACCAAATAATGATATTATATAGCGTTTTAGGGAAACATTGCATTCTGTGTAATTTGTGGTTGCATGATATTTCTAACATAATATTATAACACTATGCTTTTAATGTTTATGGTAACCGTTCTTGGATTAGTTGCTTTTGTTGTACTGTTCCTCATTTTTAAGTCACTTGGATGCGCGTGGCGGCTGAATATATAACTGTACATGTAAATTGGAAGATACCAACCCTAACCTTTACTATAATGTTAAACCAAATGAGCCAAAAGTACATTCATACTATTTTTAGACATGAAATAACACATTATTTAGTCCCTCTTAGAAGAATCTTTCCATGTGGGGGAGTCCCTACAAGGTGACATCAAGTTTTGATGTTTTTGATACTTTAAAGCCTCAAGAATTGCAAAATCTCCCTACGTGAACAACCACACAAGGCGCCTTTACTGCTAGTGGCAATTTCACAGATGAGGACTTTGGCTTTCATAGAGCTAGTTTAGTCTAGTCTGGATTTCTCCCGCGCTTCATAGACATCTTTGCATTGCCGAAAACGTCAGGCAACCGAGCATCCGTTTGTCACATAATACGCCGTCTCACTGATCAAAACCACGAGACAGATCACACAGCAGATTTTCAATTTGCCCTCTTTAAACCTTCAGCTGCTGTTCTTCTAGTGTTTCTCGTCTCTGCAGGGTGGACTAAAGACTGTGTTGTGTAAGAGGAGGTGATCTGTGTTTAAATGAGGCCGGCTAATCGTATTAGGTCATTTGAATTACCCAGATGCTGACAGGGGACTTTGGCACTGTGTGTATTTCTTAGCTGTATTCTTCCATTGCTAGTTTTAATAGTACCAGAAATGAGAATTCAGTCATTGTTTTTTCCCCCTCATGTCCTTCCAAACCCAAATAGTGTTATTTTTTTCCATGGAACACAAAAGTAGGATTTTTTTTAAATTTCCCTTTGGTTCTTTATATGTATTAATACACAATAAAGATAGAAGAAAAGTAGAGGGGGGGAAATTTAGCATGCAAGTTTTTGGACTTTTTTAAATTTATAATGCTTTTTGGTTTCATTCAGTTTACTGAAAGCATACAGTTTTAACTAGCATTAAATGAAACATGAAGGTTTCTCTTCAAAAAAATAAATAATGCATAATAGGGAGTAAATAATGACCAAATTGGACTTTTTCGTGAACTATACTTTTAAACAATAGAGTGAAAGTTCTAATATGTAGTGCAGAAAGCTAGCTCATCACCCACATGTACATCCTGTGCACACAAACACACAAGGTTTGAGCGTTCATCCTGTCTGCTGGCTGAACGCAAGCGGACTGTTTGCACGAACAGGAATTGAACAGTGGCGTCTTCTTTCATAAGGGGAAAGAGAAATGGTTTTGTGCATCTAACTCTTGTTCGGACGGAGGGAGTGTGCGAGTGAATATCTGACTGGTTTCTTCGGACTTCGAGATGGTCGAAGAGAAAATGGGGGGATGCTGGAGTCAAACGAAGGTGACCGAAGCGCTGCTACGATACCATTTACATATCATTTCAGAGTAGTTTGTCTAATTTAACAAACCGATGACTTGCACCGTAAGGAATTTATATGGTTTTTCGGTTCAGTAAAGCAGTGTTTTGATATCAAAGAAATTCTTGGCTGTTTAGGCTCTTTTTTTAGGTATGTTTCACTGTAGGTTCTTGAGAACAGTGGGTTTTATTAAATGCATGTTTCTCTAAAGAATAAAGTTCGTTGTGGATGAGTTTATTCTGGACCAGAGAAAACATTATCAATGGGGGCAGCAACTGTTTATTTACCTAAAGTCTTTAAAATATCATCTTTTGTGTTTAACAGACAAAATACATACATGGTTTGGAACAATTTGTGCATTCAAATAGGTGCTTTTATGACAGAAAAGTTGAATTTGTTAGCTAGAACATCCTGTAGTAATACTAGATGTCTTGCTTGTCTGATACTGATAAGTGTTTTATGCCATACTTTCTGTTATACCTTACCCAACATGCACTAGGCTCTGAAAACTGAAAGCCTCTGAAATGTGTGATCAGTGTTAGCCGAGGTGTTAAAATGGATTGTGTCTGCTGCTAGGACTCATTTCAAGTGATGTATTTGTGTGTTGTAAAGAGGTTTTTACCAGAAATTGTCTGGAATGAAATTCCTACACACACACGCCTCATCATATCCGTGACACCAGATATTAATACAACTTTTAGGGCCAGTAACTTGAGCACTGCAAATGTAACATGGACACGTGCTTTTCTGAATGTGGTTTAAGTGGTTGGATCACATTTTGTATTTTTTTTATTTCATGTCCTGGAAACACAAAAGCACCTGCTCCAGATTTCAGTTTTTAATACAACGTGGACCGTTCATCTATAAAACCGTTTTTTTGTGTCTATGCAGTACATGATCCTGGCTTTAATTTGTGAATTATGCTATTAACAATATATGCATTGTACAGGGAACGGTCAATGATTTGTGCTTTTTGAAATTTCAGTTGCTTGTCACTTTAGCAAATAAACTGAAAATAAGTCACGCATTAGTTATAAAGGGCACTATTTTTCACAGTGCTCAGTTTCATGTCAGTATCAGGGTGGGCTTTTTCCTGTCCACTTCCTTTTGGCTTAATAGAACGTCACTAACGCCTGTGACGTCCTGCTGTGTCTGTTTTCTTGCTGTGGCACATTTTTTTATTCCAACAACTGTATTAGGATGTGGAAAGAGTTTGCACTGTTGTTAAGCTTTAACATATTTCTCTCTCTCTCTCTCTTTCTCTCTCTCTCAGGATCAGTTTGATAACCTGGAAAAGCACACACAGTGGGGAATCGACTTTGTGGAAAAATACACCAAATTCGTAAAGGAAAGGTCAGAGATCGAGCTTAACTATGCAAGACAGATCAGGTGAGTGTCGCGTCTGTGATTAATACAACTGCACTAAATATTTTACGTTGCGTAAGCTTTGCACGTGAAAACTTGCAAAACACATATACAGGCTTCTATCATGCAATGGGTCATTTTCGGTTGCAGAATAAATAACAAAAAACATTATATCCTTAAATATGCATATTATACTGCATAATTAGGAAGCGTAAAATGCTGTTGCATACACATGTGATCATAAGAGCCCTATATGTTTGTGATATTTCTATCATGCAGATATAACCAAGGCATATACAAAAAAAGCATGTGTGTGCATAAATGTTTTTTACCATAAATATTTATGCTTATAGACTGTAAATATTACTTTTTAAAACAACATTTTTGTTATTGAAGTTTCCTAGCCATTCAAAATAGCTCCTACGCCATTCTTTTCAGTGTATATGTATTTATTTAGCTTTCTAGTGAATGTATGCATAGTCTCTGACAGATTACCGTTTTAAGCTGGTTTGCTGGTTTTAGCTTTTTTTAATCTAGATTCTCAGCATTGCCAAGCCTGTGAAAACCTCTTTAAAATCAGTCAACAGATGAGTCTGATCAGGCTTGGAAACCTTTTTAAGCCGTTTTTCAACACAGGTAATTAGGTAGAATGCTTTTGTGGCTTGATAGGTCAGAGGTCATGTCTTTATCTCTTTATCATTATCTCACCCAAGTCACCAGGATGGCCATCGGATCTAAGGGTCCCTTTATCCCCCAAAAACACACTTTTTCACTGAAATGCATCTGTCACATCTGCGTAAATAAAGACAGGTGCAGCTGCTTGTACTTCATAGTGTATTCGATTATAAAGACTAGGCAGTTACACACACACACACACACACACACACACACACACACACTAATTACACATGTGATGTTGCTGCAGACAGCTCAAGGATACAGGAAGAAAGGGCAACATTTGTGTTTTCTGTGTGTGTAAGTTTGGGAAGAAAATGCAGGTTTCCGTGGTAACAAGGTGCCAGCATGGTGTTTCTCGTTGGTGACCTATATTTGCAGCAGCCAATCACGTGCCACGACCCCGCCCCCCATTCCAGTGATAGGATTTAAAACTCTCACACACACACACACACACACACACACACACACTGACTGTACATCAACCCCCTCCAGATAGCAGTGGGAAACCCCTTTAATTCCCAGACACAGCAGGGGGGTACGGTACAGCCGTCTAACACACACACACACACACACACACACACCAGCCTCTTACTGGATGTGATGAACTGCACTTATAACCTTGCGATAGACTGGCATTCTGCAGTCAGATGATATGAACAAATAACCACATTTTCTTCCTTTACAAAACAGTACATTTGGCAGTACTATGAGTCTGTATTATATACACATTTGAATATTATATTCAATATGTTAAATAGTTGATATGGCCATTTTAGTTGTGCTAAAACAGCATTAAATTTCCTTTTTTCCTTCTAGGGTATATATTTATGATGATACCATGGCAGTTTTTGTATAAGATACAGCTTCAGTTGCATCTATATACATACAATAGCATATACACACTTACATTTTTTGATAATCATGCGTGCATACACACAGATACACACACACACACACACACACACACTAATTTTCCAGATATCCTGATCCAGACAGGGACTTGCATGCATGAAAAGCGAATTAGCCAAGATTATAGTCAATATTGAGTGTGTGTGTGTGTAAGAGACAGGAGCAGAGTAAATTTTATTTATCTTCAGGAAAGGAAATTGCAGTGTTGCAGAAACAGTCACATAATGTTGTGCAGTTAAAAACACATTCAGATGTGATAGATAGATAAGTAGATTGAAAGATAGGTGGGTCTGTATAAAGACATTTATATGAATTATGAAATTAATAGACAAGTAGATTCTTTTTTGTACATTCGTAGATCAATGTATACATAAAGTTATAGATTCATTTATTAATATTTATAGATTCGTATGTAGATGACTATCGTTAGTGTACAAATTAATATATTAGTTCATTAATAGGTGAATGTGTTCCCATTTATATATGTATAATCTGCTATGAATCTATTTATCTTTACATTTGAAGATGAATTTGTTCATGAATTAATTCAATATGATTAATTGACTAATCAATTTCATAGAAAGGTAGGTAGATTATTCATTCATTGTTTATTGATTAATTCATTCAAATTCATTGATATATTTATTTATTTATTTATAGATTAGGGTTCATTAACTCATAGATTGATAAGTAGATAATTTGTTGATACATTAATTAGCATTCATTTGAAATAGAAAAAAATGGAAATTAAAAATGAAAGCATTTAAATTCATAGATTATCCAGATTTATATATGAATTAATAGATATATAGGAAGACTTATTTATTCTTATTCTTAGAAAGACTTATATATAGATTTATTAAAAAATTGTTTTCTTAATAGATTAATTTATAGATAGATAGATATTCATAATTTAATCATTTATTTATGATTGGAATAATACATTGGAAATGAGAACTGTATAGCATCTGTTAAAATAAATGTTAACAAAATTTCCTATCAAATATTTACATTATTATTGAGACACAAATTTGAAAAAGTATGTAGAAATTACTTACATGTCATTTAACACAATGTAAAAGAAAGGTCAAGTCAAGTGCATTGCATCATGGGATACAGTGCTGTATGTAATTTGTGACGGTTGTGTGGTACATCGTGTGTGTGTGTGTGTGTTATATGTGTGCTGAGAAAGCAGTCCAGTGTTATAGTATGTTAATAGTATGTTAATGTGCTATTCTGAAGAATATGACTGAGAGACTGAAGGGTGCGTGAGTCTGTGTTTATTGTAGGGTGTTTTTTTTTTTACCCTTTGGCAAAGTGCAGTATGAACACACACACACACGCACACACACACACACACACACACACCTGCCCTGAGGTGGTGATGATGAGCAGACGCTCTGTATTTATAACTGGTTTTAATAGAATACACAGAGAAACATCTGACAGTGACGAGAAAAGCTACAATGACAAAGAAAGACAGCCTTTGTGTCAGAGTTTCCACACATACACACATACACACCACACAAACACACACACACACACACACACACACACACACACACACACACACACACAGACTGAGCCTCACATTAATTTTAAATGTAAAGGAGGATAGAGACAAAATATCCACGATTTCTCTGCAGTGTATATTTACATATCCACTTTTGATTGTTTTTATGCACTAAACATTTTGATTGGTTGCTTTTCTCATTTGGGCTCTCTGATTGGTTTATAAGCTTGATTATCTCTGCAATGGATTATTTGCTCACTGTTTCTGCATACTGCACTGAAGTATACACCGAATACAGCCAACGGTTAAATGGTTCATTTAACTGTATAGCATGTTAAACTGCTTCACGGTTTCATAACATTTCCCATATTAATGATACTGCATATTTCAGCCAATAAATTTCTTATGAGGGCCAGTCGAGGTATTCTGACAGTGTTTACATAATGGTCTTTATATTGTAATATGTTACATTTTTGCACATTTTGTAATGAGCAACCCGTCACAATGCTCTCTGGTTGCATACTGCACAGTTAAAAATATAGTATATCAGTACGTATTGTATATAAACATAGCATTGCCGGATGTGGTGTATCTTAGCATTTAGAGTATAATGTACTGTAGAAACGAGAAGTACTGCAAACATGAACCGTCATTGGTTTTTAATTTTGCGCAGGAATCTGTCCAAGAAATACCAGCCTAAGAAGAAAGAGGAAGACGAGAATAAGTATGTCTAATTTTACTCATTTCTTTCATGATCGTTATTAGCTTAGTTTGGTCCGAATCAGCATTTAACCCACTTAAAGGAGCTGATGGATCCGAATATATTCATATATGTTCCCGTCTTAGGTACACATGGTGTCGGGCGTTTCATTCGACGCTAAACGAGCTGAACGACTACGCCGGACAGCATGAGCTCATCGCAGAGAACATGACGTCACAGATCATCGCTGAACTCACGCGATACGCACAGGAAGTCAAAACAGAGAGAAAATCGGTGAGTGAGCCTACATTCAGATGAAGTTATGACGTGCAATTTGGTTAAAGTGATGTATTCTATTCTATGTGTTCTATTCAAGCTTAATACACAGAGAGAGATAATCAGTGATTAGTGATGGTTTTCTGAAGACAGATTTCTCTAGACAGGTATTTAATTTGCTGGTTGTAAATATATAAGTAAACATATATTAAATCCTCAATTTTATTATGTAAATATATTAATAATAAATATATTAATGTTTATTAATGAAAATATATATATATATATATATATATATATATATATATATATATATATATATATATATATATGTGTGTTAAAATATATATTATAATAGTTTTTATGCTCATCAAGGCTGCATTTATATGATTAAAAATACAGAAAAAACTTAATATTGTGAAGTATTATTACAATGTAAAATAGCACTTTTCTATTTTAATATACATTAAAATTTAATTTATTTTTATGATGCAGTCACTAAAGTCTTCAATGGTAATGGTCATTCAAAAATAACTGTAATATGCTGATTTATTATAAGTTCTGGAAACTGTTGTGCTGCTTAATATTTTTTTTTTGGAACCTGTGATACTTTTTTGTTTCCAAAAAAGAAGAAAAAAACAACACTGATAATTCTAATAATAATAATACAGCATATTACAATGATTTCTGAAGGATCGTATGAGTAATGACTGATGGAAATTCAGCTTTGCATCAGAGAAATAAATAATATTTGAAAGTATTTTAAAATAGAAAGCATTATTTTATATTGTAACAACATTTAGCAAGATTACTGTTTTTTGCATTTAATCAGATAAATGAAGCCTTGATGAGAGAAGAAAACAGTTACATAAATATAAAGTCCCTAAATTAAGTACATCTATGTCTTTTTACATTAATAGAGATGATGATGTTGTGTGTTTAGACGGAAAGTTTCTAGTGTGTGTATGAATTACACTCATTGTGTGTGTGTGTGTGTGTGTGTGTTTCATGATTCCACAAAACACACACACACACACACACAGCTATGACTGTATGATTTAATGTCCAGACAGCACTGAACTAATGACCGCACACAACGTGCATCTTTCATTTAGCAAATAAGATGAAGGCATTTAGGTATCAACCTGAGGAACGCATATTTCACAGCATTCAACACACACTCACACACACACACACACACACCGAGCGGGGCTCCATGGTGTCTGTCTGGCCGATTTCCCAGAATGCTGCTTCTCTCCTGTTTCATAAACCTCTTCTTTCTCTCTCTTTATCTGTCTGTCTATCCATCTCTATCTTTTGTCTACCTCACCTCATTGCTTCATTCTCCTGATTCGAGACACATGTGCCATTTTTGAATGTGTTTGTGCACTCCTATATATATATATATATATATATATATATATATATATATATATATATATATATATATATATATGTGTGTATAAACCTATACTCTATTCTTTAGTTAATGCATTTTGCAATAGAGAATTAATTAAGAACAGTCTAGCTCAGTTTTGCGTCCGTTTAATCCAGACAGCATATGGTGTGGTGCTGTAATTCTCTGTCAAACCTATTGTTGAAGAAGCTTTACGCTGACTGGGCCTGCAACGTGCGTGTTTGAGACATGCTCCATCTGTAGGCCTCGCTCAGTACTTCAGCTTATTATTCGG
>NW_025048699.1:1660000-1720000 GCF_018831695.1 Puntigrus tetrazona
GTCTTTGTAGTAAACAGGATATTGAGTCTAATCTGTGTCATTACGACAGATCCGAGCGTCTGACATTCACTGCAGGTGTTTATGTGTTTCACAGACAGCAGCTGAGACTCCACTCAAACTTCTTACAAGCATTAATGATGCAGTTATTAATCAGGAATGTTCTGGGTTCAGTCCGTGGCGTTTTGTCCATTCTAATAAGGACACAAAATAATTGATAACATGTACAGTGATGGACAAAAAATGATTATAGCGAATTACCATGTTTGCTGTTACAAAATTATACTTTTTTTTACATTAGTATCTTAATAAATAATAAAAGAAATAATAAACAGATGCTTTTAGCTAAAGTTACTTACAAATAATGAATATTTATAGTGCATATCTTATATTAAAATAAATAATCTAAAATTGTAAACTTATAAGCTTTAGAAGGTAATTATATTAAAGAATAACTATTGACTTAGATTAATAATATATAATCAAAAAATACTGTTAAATAGAAATAATGAATATAAAAAGATAATAATTAATATTGTAATTTCTAAAAATGATTACTTTATAATAACACAATAAATCACTTAATTAATGTATGTTAAATGCAAATAATTAATTTTGTATTTATTAATAATTATAAATAATCATGTAAATTATTATTATAGTAATGTAAATAACATAAAATAAATAATCAGATAAAATTATTGAATTTAATGACATTATTCTTAAGTGATAAATAACGAATATTTACTATATATAGTATTATGTATTGCATATTATTTTGATCGCTGTAAAAAAAATGCTATGCCTTTATATATCGATCTGGCTGAAGCGGTCATGTGTTGTGTTCAGCTGATCTCAGACCTGCATGAGAAGCAGCTCTTTATCTGTGTGTCACACTGAGCTCTTTGTGAGGGAGATGCTTGAGTTTTGGCCAAACGAACACTTTCCTGGAGTGCTCAGGCCGAGAGGAGCGGTCGAGAAAAACACACAGACGGCCTGGAGTGTGACGACACACACACACACAGGATACACACAGAACACGGCAATATGGCTTCCTGGCAGCTCAAACAAACATGCAAACACACACACACACACAGTATCTCTCAGGTTCAGGCTTACATAGGATCCTAACTCTGTTTTAGAAATACTCATGCTATTTAACCCCAAATGAGAGCTCCTTCATTTCAGTTGATCTCTCTTGATGGGAACAAGATAAAATTTGAGTTCATGTATGTAAAACTAAGATAGATCTTAATAAATTAATGATTAATTTCTTCATCCTTCTCTCTCACAGCATTTCCACGATGGTCGGAAGGCACAGCAACAGATCGAAGGCAGTTGGAAACAGTTAGAGTCGGTGAGTTTGGTCAACATCAATAATCAAACGATAATCCTTCAAATAAATGAGCCCTGGAATCTCAATGTTCCTAGGTGGTAATGTTATGGTATATCAGCAGTGGTCTTCAAAAGTCTGGGGCCAAAAGCGAAAAGGCTATTATTTTGCATTATTTAATACAATATTTTAATATTATTAATATAATTATTAGAATCACTTAAAACCTAAATAAGTATAAGATGAATTTTTTTCTTTAATAAATAAAAAAACCCTATTATTATTCAGTACAGCATTTCATATATTATTAAATTAAAATAGTATTATACATTATTTTATCATTGTATATTAATATTAATATATTATTATAATATTAATTTGTTTGCTTAAAATATAATTTACCTTGCATTATTTAATTACATATTTTGAAGATTTATTTCATTCATTTTTGTAAAAAAATGTATATTTCCGTCAGTATTAGATATAAAATATTGAGGTTCAATTTCAATTTAATTTTAATATTAAAACATGATATTATCTGTATTTTATTCAATACAACATTTTACTACAAATTTGATCAGAGGAGCATCTCACACACACACTGAAGCAGACAGGATATATCAGGATATTCCTGTGAACGCCCACTGTCTGAAAGTGTGTGTTGTTAGAGATGGATCATGTCGTTGTTAGCAGTCTGTTTGTTGATTCAGTTTGTGCGTGTGTGTGTGTGTGTGTGTTTGAGAGAGAGAGAGAGAGAGAGAGAGAGAGAGAGAGAGAGAGAGAGACAGAGAGAGAGAGAGAGAGAGAGAGAGAGAGAGAGAGAGAGAGAGAGAGAGAGAGAGAGAGAGAGAGAGAGAGAGAGAGAGAGAGAGAGAGAGAGAGAGAGAGAGAGAGAGAGAGAGAGAGAGAGAGAGAGAGAGAGAGAGAGAGAGAGAGAGAGAGAGAGAGAGAGAGAGAGAGAGAGAGAGAGAGAGAGAGAGAGAGAGAGAGAGAGAGAGAGAGAGAGAGAGAGAGAGAGAGAGAGAGAGAGAGAGAGAGAGAGAGAGAGAGAGAGAGAGAGAGAGAGAGAGAGAGAGAGAGAGAGAGAGAGAGACAGAGAGAGAGAGAGAGAGAGAGAGAGAGAGAGAGAGAGAGAGAGAGAGAGAGAGAGAGAGAGAGAGAGAGAGAGAGAGAGAGAGAGAGAGAGAGAGAGAGAGAGAGAGAGAGAGAGAGAGAGAGAGAGAGAGAGAGAGAGAGAGAGAGAGAGAGAGAGACAGAGAGAGAGAGAGAGAGAGAGAGAGAGAGAGAGAGAGAGAGAGAGAGAGAGAGAGACAGAGAGAGAGAGAGAGAGAGAGAGAGAGAGAGAGAGACAGAGAGAGAGAGAGAGAGAGAGAGAGAGAGAGAGAGAGACAGAGAGAGCGCGCACTGCCTGTGTGTGTCTGTGTATAAGAATGAGCTCATTGTGTGTGTTTGCGTGATCGGGTGATTCAGTGGTCAGTGCGGACACAAATGTTGATTGTCCCTTCAAATAAATGAGTGTGAGAGCGAGATGAAGGATAAACAGAGTGATAATGGACGAGCGTTTATTATACTGCAGAACTTCACACATCTGTGTGTGAGCGTGCTAATTAAACTCTGACTGTTCTGCATCTGAACATCTGTGTGTACATGAATCAAGAGCAGTGTGTTCTGCCATGCTTTAACACGTGTGTGTGTGTGTGTGTGTGTGTGTGTGCGCGCGCAGTGTAAGAGGAAGTTTGAGCGGGACTGTAAGGAAGCAGATCGAGCCCAGCAGTACTTTGAGAAGATGGACGCAGACATCAACGTGACGAAAGCAGACGTGGAGAAGGTAAGAGCGTCTGAGAAGAAATCATCTAGGATTCCCAAAGAAAAAAACACAAGTTCTTGTCATAATTCACGTCGTTCCAAAACCATAAAAGCTTTGTTCTTCTTCGGAACACGATTTAAGATATTTTGGATGAGCTCCAGGAGGCTTGTGACTGTCCCGTTGACTGCCAAGTAAATAACTCTGTCGAGGTCCAGAAATGTATGAAAGACATCGTCAGAATACTTCATCTGCCATCAGGGGTTCAATCTGTATGTCATGAGGCCACGAGAATACTTTTTGTTCATAAAGAAAATAAAAATAATGACTTCATTCAGTAATTTGTCTCCTCTGAGTCTCCAAACTACGTATAGCCTCTCCTGTGAGCAGCGCATCCTTGTGGTGTGACTGAACAGTGTGCCTTCAGCTCTTATTCTGCCATGAGATGATGCAGAGGAGTCAAAGTATTGATCATCAAGTCATTATATTTTCTTGGCTTATAAAAAGTATTTTCGTCATCTTCATAAAATACCGATTGAACCACTGATGGCAGATGGAGTATTCTGAATGTCTTTCATACTTTTCTGAACCTCTATCTATCTATCTATCTATCTATCTATCTATCTATCTATCTATCTATCTATCTATCTATCTATCTGTCTGTCTGTCTGTCTGTCTGTCTGTCTGTCTGTCTGTCTGTCTGTCTGTCTGTCTATCTATCTATCTATCTATCTATCTATCTATCTATCTATCTATCTATCTATCTATCTATCTATCTATCTATCTATCTATCTGTCTATCTATCTGTCTATCTATCTATATCTATCTATCTATCTATCTATCTATCTATCTATCTATCTATCTATCTATCTATCTATCTATCTATCTATCTATCTATCTATCTATCTATCTATCTGTCTGTCTGTCTATCTGTCTCTATCTATCTATCTATCTATCTATCTATCTGTCTGTCTGTCTATTCTTTCATTTATTATTTCTGTCTATCTGACTGTTTTCTAATAAAATGATCTGATCAGACAGACAGTCTGTCTGTCTGTCTGTCTGTCTATTCTTCCAGAAAAAAAGATAGACAGATAGATAGATAGATAGTTTGCATGTAAGCTGAATGAAACTCAGGTTTATAATAAATCTGATCACGATTTCATTGCTGTCATCATCTGACTTAGTTTTATTTAGTTTCAGTTTGGTTTATATAAGAGTGATAAACTGATACAGCCCTGGTGATTCACACATGTCTGTTTTTCCCTTCACTTGATCTTAACACATCCATCACTGTCTCACACTGCTGCCGTGGCACAGTGAGGAAACTCGACCGTGTGTGTGTGTGTGTGTGTGTGTGTGTGTGTGTGGGACTGTGGAGTCATACAGGACAGGCAACATCGCCTACGATCTCTTTACTCACTTTTAATCGTTCTTTGTTCCAGAGCGTGTGCTGGGCAGATGTCTCTGTGATAGCTTGAGCTGAACAAAAAGAAATTTCCAAAGTATTCAGATGTGGAAAAGAGCTCCTGCTTCCAGGAGTCCAGAGAGCTTTTTTGTCATTTAACGGTCAGATAGCGAAGAACTCCAGAGATCTGGAGTCCAAAAGTCAAATGCAAAGCCAAAGCCAATCTTTCAGACTTCCTTCAATTAATGAAAAATGCAGACGTTTCAGGGTCAGTAAAGGTACAACAGCTGCACTGGCTCAATTAGTCAGTGACTGCATTCAGAATAGCATACTATTTCTGCAGTTTACAGTATGTATACTATGCACAGCATTTGGATTATGAATGCATGGAATATCAGAGTACCAATGCAATGCATCTTGACTTCCACTTTTATTTGCACCGAGACACATAAACCGAATGTAACACAACCACACATTTTTTTCTCTTTCTTGAGCTTTGGATGAAAGAATGCCAAAATCTGACATTTTTTGCACTATCCCGATTTAAAAAATGCAGAGTCATGACTAGACGTCAGTCACCTAAGTAAACATGGAACATAATGAGGTCGTTTGACAATAACGAGTTATATGATTTAATTACAGTTGCATACACTGGTTAAAATATATATTTTTTAAATGGTGTGTTTTAAGCAGTATGCTTGTATTTCATGACCGCAGCCGGTCTGTTTATGTGTCGAAGGGTTGTGTGGTTTCCACACACGATGGTTTGTTTGCCTTCGTTTAATATGTCGTCGAGCGATTTGTGTCGGATATTACTATCATGTTAAGTACTAACGCACGGGTAGCCTAAGCTCTAACTAATGTGTATGTGTTTTTTTTTTTTAATCATGCCTTGAAGCGATGTTACCATAAGGTAGGTGCACGGCGGCAGGTCTGTGTGTGTGTGTCTGTGTGTCGGGACACTGTTGCTTCCTGTCCAGCCATGACCACGCCCACACGACACACCTGCTGAACGGCCACCCAATCACAGGCTTGAGTAAAGTTTGTCTGCGCTGCTGCTCCACCAGTCACATCGCTCCAGGCATGAATATTTAAAGATGTAATCCCCAGAGATTTCTGTTTTGCTGGTTCATATATAAATGTCAGCTCACCATATCACAGTTTATTAAGGAGGTGTGTGTTTGTGCGTGTTATCAGTATCTGCTGGTTGCAATGTGTCCGAAGTTTACAAAATATTGTAAAAATGTAATATGATAAAATATGATAATAATATTGAAATATTGTATAACGTATAATGTAGAAGAAAAAAATAATAAAAAAAAAATAAAATAAATATATATATATATATATATATATATATATATATATATATTAGATTATGTTATTGTAGTGTATCATCACGTACTGCTTGTCCATTACAGTTTTTATATTACATATTTAAGAATGATATTTAGTTTAATATTTGATCATACATATGAACATAATATTTATAATATACAATAGGAAATGAAATATATTGTATTATGTTTATATTTCGTGTATCACGCTCATTACTTCAATTTTTTTCTTAAAAGTAAGAATATTTAAATAGCCCATTTAAATATTGAAATAATATTTCTTATCTGTATCAAATGTACATTTTCATTAAACAATAATAATAAAATAATAAAACAAGACATTATTGTATTATATTTATTTATATATTGCAGATTTTATTTTGTATGAAATAAAAAATATATTAAAACTAAATTAATATGTTTGCATGCAATATTTAGACATTCTTGTATTTAGGCACAAGCAGTGATATTAAGACACAAATCACTCTAATCAATTACAGCTACAAACCTGCTCTAAATAATTTTGATACATTTTCATTTAGTGCAAATGTACTTTTTGGGGACATTTATCGGAACTTCCAGTCGGCTCATGCACTTGTCTGCTGCTGCTGCTGGTGAAGTTTGAGTGTTTCCATGGCAACACTGAACCACAGGTTAACCAAAATGATTTCCTAGAATCGGATCAGGATGTGGTTAACATGAGACTGCTTTCTCTGTATCGTCTCACTTAAACGATGTGCGTTGAAATGCATCAGTATGCTTTTGAACAGCATTTACCTCAGCAACATTCAACCCACAAAAACTTTAGATTTTCACACACGCCATTATCTGCCGTTTGACACATAAGTGTGTATAAACACACATTTGTATGCATCAGGCTGAAGGTGTGATGTGAGGATTTTGAGGTTTGCGAGCGAATTGAGGGGAAGTCACTGAGTGGGTTATTTTGAGTGCACTACATCCCCTAGTCACAGCGATAAAGGTTTATCATGCACTTAAATGACTTAAATCACACCAGCCCCACCTACAATGAAATCTCATTGGCTGAAAGTCTCATAACTGAATATTTAACATAAGGCACGTTTGCGATAGTTTATAAAATCATGCAAATGCATGACTGTTTTGAATATATGAATGGTTTCACAAAGATGTAGGAAGATGCAAAAATTGTAAAATCGTGTGTATACTTGATTGGGTTTACGTTTGTGTGTTTTTAGGGGTTTAATTAATAAAATCATATCACATAGTCGGTAATATTTCATCCTCTCTCTTTTAGGCACGGCAGCAGGCTCAGATGAGACACCAGATGGCTTCTGACAGCAAGAATGAATATTCCTCATACCTTCAGAAGTTCAACCAGGAACAGAACGAACATTATTACACCATCATCCCTAATATTTTCCAGGTGCACACACACACACACGCAGAAACATCCACTGAGAACGACTAGCTACTAATACCGTCATTTATTTGCATGCACCGAGTGCATTATTTCTGAATTCGTTATTGTGAATTATGCAAACGAGGCGGTGGAATAAACACGGTGCGTGGTGCGATCACGCTAACTCTGTATGTGTGTGTCGTGAGCAGAAGATCCAGGCCATGGAGGAGAAGAGGATAGAGCGGATGGGAGAGTCGCTGAAGACGTTTGCGGAGGTCGATCGTCAGATTCTGCCCATCATCGGGAAATGCCTGGATGGAATAACACAAGCGGCCGACTCCATCGAACCCAAGAATGTCAGTAGCACACTCATACACACTTTCTGTCTGAAATGCCCCTCATTTTCTGCTAAACGAGACATTACTGATTCTGGTCCAGGATCAGTCTTCAAATGGATTAGATTATCAGAAATGACTGATAACTGATCCTTCATCTGACTCGAGAAGCATAATTTGCTAATTATGAAAATACAGAAATCATTTTTTAATATCTTGTGCTCATTAAGGCTGCAATTATTAAAGCTTTAAATAATGTGATTTATTTTAAATTAATTTAATGTGTTTTTGGCTTAGGTTTTAGAATAAGTAGGAAAAAGAGAAAAGATCTTACTTAAGAAAAAGATCATGTTTAGTTTTTGAAAAACATGTTGCTTCAGATTTATTTACTAGAAATTTGTGAAAACATATTTTCTTGATATTGAAATAAGGATATAAGTAATAGTGACACAATATGACATGTTAAAAGCTTTATGCTTTATTTGTTCTTTACAACCTTATTATCATTTGCGAAAATTAAATATGCCGTCTATAAATCACCTCTGGTGTAATCAAGAATCTCTGAAATGGTTTAATATATATAATAAATTACACTGCATGTGGTTGTTGTATCTGATTATACAGTTCGGACAAAACATCTTCAGAAATTACCAAAATGTGATAAAAACCCCCTTTTAAAGGCATTCTCAAAAAGAAACAAAAAATGTAAAAAAAATTAAAAAAAAAATTCTATATATATATATATATATAGGGTTTGTTTTTTTATCTATAAAATATAGTTTTATCTAGTTGTCTCAACAATACTTTTGAAGTAAATAAATATAAAAAAATATATATCTATATATCTATATATATATATATATGATTTTTTATTTTATTTATTTTTTTAATTAATTAATTTTTATTTTTCAATCACATTTAGTTTACAATATTAATAAAAAATGATAAGCACACAATAAGACTGTTTGTGCTCTCTTTCCCCGCAGGACTCCTCTCAGGTCATAGAGTCATATAAGTCTGGGTTCGAGCCTCCCGGCGATGTGGAGTTTGAAGACTACGGCCAGGCGATGAAGAGGACGGTGTCTGAGACCAGCCTCACTAACTCACGCCCGGAGAGCAAAGCAGACCGCTCCAGCAAGAGCAAGAGCAAAACCCTCTGGCCTTTCATTAAGAAAAACAAGGTAACACACACCGGCGTCACGTTCACTCGCAGTTACTCCGATCTGACAGAAAACCAAGCTCCAGTAAATCCGAACAGCTGACACCTCGCGAGAGCGATTGTTTGATGTGTTTCTGTAAGTTTTTGTTTTAGTTTGTGCTTGTTTATTAGTTTGGATTCTGTAGTTTTACTGTAGTATCTGTAGATGCTGTTATTCGTTTGCCGCCATCGTTCTCCTTTCCTTTCCCCTCCCTGTGTTCACCTGCACGAAAATATGTTCATCCTGACGCTCCACCGATAACGTACTAATGCACGGCCCGAGGGGCCTCACCTTTGACCTTTGCAGAGAAACGTAACTCTTTATTCCCGTGTCGTCCTTTCAAACCGAGAGTAACTTCCTTTTCTCCGGCCACCCATCGGTGCTGTTCTCATGGTAACCACATTCTTCTTCCTGTTCCTCGTCTTCCTCTGTCTTCTTGTGACCTTTGACGTTTGTGTCAAAGGCTCCGCTCTTACTGAGCATGCTCAGTCCAAACCCCGCCTAACCTCGCAGGACCAGGATGTGAGCATTAACACTGTCATACGTATTTAATGAGGTGTGTCTGTGTGGCTATGGGCGGAATGGAGAACTAGTTCATACTGTGCAGTATATACTGTATACTGTTTACGGTTGTGTAGTTTATTTAATATTTTAGTCGGCAAGGACGCGTTAAATTCATCTAAAATGATAGTGAAGACTTCCATAATGGTATATTTTCAAGTAAATGCTGCTATTTTGAACTTTCTATTTATTTAGGATGTACAAAATGTTAAGAAAACATGAAAATATGACCGTTTTCGATCTGAAAAATAAAAATCTGCCAATTAGATTGATTTCTGAAGGGTCATATGACACTAAAGACTGGAGCAATGATGCTGAAAATTCATATATATATAATTTAAAAATATATCGCAGCAGTTATTTTAAGTTATAAATAAATAATATTTCAATATGAATATTTTTACTGTATTTTTACGGCAAATAAAGGCTGCCTTTGTGAGATTTTTAAATACATCAGATGTTTATTTTAATTTATGCAAAACATTACAATATACAGCATATCGTGCTCACACGATCTCATCAAATCAGCAAGATGCTATACGAGAATAAAATATAGTTATTTGCCTTTTTAGTGCATTTATTGCATACATTTAGCAGTATGTGTGAAATAATGTATGAAATACTGCAGTTTATATTCTCTTCACACTGGAAATGGAACATTTGCGCATTGCATTATGGGATATCATGTTCCATGTGTTACGTGTGGGGTTTTTTTCACATTTGGCAAATGTACAGTAGTAGGGAATTTGCATATTGCACATAATGCTTAAATAATAGTAGAAGTATGTAGTGTGCTGTTCCAAGCATAGCCTGTGTTTGTCGGTTCACGTCTAGCTCGTGCGTGTTTTGTGTGTCCGTTTGTGTATGTGAATAACACACAGCATTGTTAGGAGACTTAGAAAGCACGCATGTCTCATGCAGAACTGTATCTGATTAATGGTGTTTATGCATGAAAGCAGACGATTTTGACGGAGTTAGAATGTTCTGGAGGTTTAGAAGTTAAAACCTTTCTTGTGTTTATCCGTGATGGTAAAGATTATAGGCATCTTCTGGGTTCAGCACGAGTTAAGCTGATGTTGGCAGCATCTGTGACATGCTGTTGATTACTGCAGGAAATCAGCTCTACTTTGGAAAAACAAGGAGAGATGCTGTTTACAGTAACGCTCTTACATGGGACGCCTGTGGGCCATGAGTATTAAGCAGATCAGAAAAAATTGAATAAATAGAAAATAAAGAGCAAATAGCAATAAAATAATTGAAAAGTCAGGAATGCCTGTTATTTATTTATTCTAATTAATGTTATTTTTAATAGTGATCTATAATGAATAATCATGATAAATCCAAAATAAAGTTTTTGTTTTATAGTATATGTGTGTGTATTTATTACATACAGCATATATTTTGTAACTATTTACATGCATGCGTATTTTATTCTTTTATTTTATATTGTATATAAATATATATAAACATGACATATTTTTCTTAAATATATGCACGCATGCGATTGCGTTTATATATACTTAATAAATATGTTTACACAGCACACATATATTATGTATGCTTATTTTGGATGGGACTAATCACGATTAATGGCTTGACAGCACAAATTTTTGACCGTTTTTAGATTTAGCTATATCAATTACCAATTAAAACGCATTCGTAAAAATTAAATATCATTTACAATGGAAATATAAGAATCAAAGCTAATTGAAAATTGCGCTCTACTACATAAATGATAATAAAAAGTGCAGCTCTAAACGCCGAAGCAGTTCTTTATTTTGTGTAAAAGGTTATTTGAGCTGTAGAGTAGTTTAGTGGTAGGACTGCTTCTGGTGAACTCATTGCTCAATGGGCTTCCATCGTAAGCACATTATTGCACACATGATCTTGATTTCCTGTGGTGTTGGGCATGCTTGTGTAGATTTGGACTTATCTCGGTTTTTCTTAATGCATAGAGGCGAGATTTTGTCTGTTTTAGCAGGTTGTCTAGTCTGTTGGGAACTGAAGCGTTAATGCGAGCTCTCCCAGAACGCACGTTCATTAATTTCTCCATTACGCTTTGGGGAGCTCGCTAATAAGAAAGTGAAAGAGAGAGAGAGAGAAAAAGAGCGAATGCTTGACCTAAAATCAGTTTTTATGCTTTAGAGGAGTGTGTGTGTGTGTGTGTGCTGTGCATGCAATGTTTGTTAAAGGGACAGTTCGGCCGGAAATGAAAACGCTGTCATCATTCGCTCACCCTCTTTGACTTTCTTCTGTGGAACACAAAAAGATAAAAGCAATATTTATGCTGCTCTTTTGCCATACAGTAAAAGTGGATGGTGACCGTGGCTGTCAAAAAGTGACAAAAAGGTGACAAACTGCCAGAACTTCTTACAAAAACAGATCAAATGCAGATGTTACTGGTGGAAGATAGTTCATCAAATGTATTTAAACAACTACTGCTTTAATCAATATAATCAAAGACCATCCATGTACATTTATTGCAGTATTTTAACTTAATAATAATGTATGTGTGTGTATATATATATATATATATATATATATATATATATATATATATATATATATATTTTTAATCTAATTTATTTACCCTAAATATTTTTTTATGTATTTTTACATAATATTTAGAAAAATGGCTAATGCACATGCATCATTTTATTTACTTATTTTAATTTTTTTCATATCATAAACAATATTTTATGTACAACTTTTAGGACTTTTTGTCATGTTTGAGGCATGACAATCATCTGCTTCGATTACATTGAAAAATCACCATAAACATCTCCTTTTGTGTTCCACGGAAGCCCGACAGTCATTGGCGTGATGTTTATTTTTGGGTGAACCGTCCCTTTAAATGGTTCTGCAGTGATCTGACCCCTGCATGTGACCCCTGATGTACAGGACAGAGTTTAACGCACTAACTCTCTCGCTCACAGGGTTAATAACACCACAGCTGCAGCGTGTTTCTTTCAGTTGCCATTTCTTTTACGTTCCATTTAAGTTTGCGTTCTCCTTTGTTCTATTAATTGATTAATTGATTAATTCGTTTCATTTTTGGGTCCTTATTTCTCTTGTTTTGTGTTCCCCCTCCTTTTTTGTTTACCTCTTTCCGGATCGATTTGGTCCCACCCTCTCTCTCTCTCTCTCTCTCTCTCTCTCTCTGTAAACCTCTCTCACTCACTGGTCGCTGCTCTGTGGCTCGTGTCTTACCGGTAGCTTATGTCCCTGTTAACATCCCCGCACCTCGCCAGCCCCTGACCCTCCCTCACCTTCTGCTGTGACCCCTGACCCCTGCCCCACTCCCCAGACCCCCAAACAGTCCAAGGAGCCCCTGTCCCACCGATTCAACGACCTCATGACCTCCAAGCCCAAAATGCACTGCCTCAGGAGCCTCCGGCGCGGGGTGAGTATCCGTGCATGCTGGCGATCCACGTCTTTCACTTGTGTGTGTGTGTGTGTGTGTGCCGCTCTGTGCCTGTCATCACCTGTGCTGTCATGTCAGTGTTCATTTGCATAAAGAAAAAGGAGCCGTATTATCATTTTGAGGTGTATTTTTGCGTCACTTTCTACATGCAAAACAACCCATTGATTTGACTAATGCTGCTTTTAAGTCATGGCTGAATAATCATATTTAGGTGGATAGGGGGATTTTCCTGTGCCCTAAGATGATTTCATAAGGACAAAAATATATTAATTATTTTATTTTATTTATTAGTTATTTATTTATTTGGCTGTGCTTTTGGTTTTAATGGATAGGAGACAGTGGTTATATTATAAAATCTACAATATATCTTTAATATTATAGTGTGTGTATATATATATATATATATATATATATATATATATATATATATATATATATATATATATATATATACATATACATATATATATATATATACATATATATATACATATATATATATATATATATATATATATATATATATATATATATATATATATATATATATATATATACATATATATATATATATACACTATAATACTTTAGTCATATTTAATACTGTTAATAATAGTACATTTGTATAAAATATTTATTTTCACAGTTTGTATTTTTATAACCAAGAATCACTGGCCCAATCAGTGTTGTTTAATTAATACTAGTATTAACATTTATATTTTAATTATATTTTTATTTATTATTACTTTTATTTTATTATTTTTATTATCATTATTATTGTTTTTTCTGGTTTTTACAAATATTTATATTTAGTTTTATTTCAGTAATTGTATATTTTGAATTAGATTTAATATTTACACTTTAATTTTCAGTTAAAATGTTTACTTTTTTTAATGTATTTTTGTTCTGTTCCAGTTTTAGTAACTTATGTTCTTTCATCTTTTTTATTAGTCTTTTTCCAGTTATTGGTTTGTTCGTTTTTTTTTTATATATTTAGCTTTAATTTACTTCAGTTTCAGATTTTGCAAATGTATATATATTCGTTAAAACACTCTAAATTAAATCATATTATTCTTTATTTTCTTACGCTAGTGCTAAAAACTCCCGTCTTTGTGGAAAGTGAGAATAAAATCTGAAATTGAAATACTTTTTCTACAATAGTTTGACTTTAAGGACTCGAAGGCAGCATTGGCTTTTGAAGCGATGATGTCACAGTGTGACTCAGATTCCGCAGGCGATGATGTCATGCGCTGACTTGGACTTCTGGAACTGTTTATCTTTTTCGGCTCCTTTTTTCCTCCTCCTCACGCAGCCGATGAAAACCACTCTGCCTCTCTTTCTCTCTCTTTCTCTCTCTCTCTCTGTCGGTCTGTCTCTCTCTCTCTCTTTCGTTTATGTTTCGTCGTTCGCGTTTGCCATGGTTTCGGTGTCTCACGTTTTCAGATACGTGCGATTCAACAGACTGGGCTCCAGTCGGAGGCGCCCCGCGGTGACCCATCAAATAAAAACGGGTGCTCAAACGTACAGCTTTACGCGATTCCCGGCACACAAACACTCCGAAACAATGTCTTCTGTTTGCACAATCGCTGACATGTGACTTTCTGATAAAGTCAGACCAGATTCACCTTCCCTTCAGGAAGGCCGTCCGCGTGTTTCCGCGTGTGCGAGCTCAGATTCGGACTTTTGAATGACTTTGCGAGATAACAGACGCAAAACACGGCCGATAACAGAGCTAATCCCGCTTTCCCGTGTCCCTGTGCGTATCTCACCTATTTTTTGATGGTGAACAAAAAAAAAAACAGATTTATCGTTTCCTATTTTTGGCCATCCATGCGTCAAACAGAAAGGTTCATCATGCTGACAGAGCCCTGTATTTTTAGCATATGCAGACTCAAACGGTGATCCGATCAAGGATGTTATAAACACAAATGATTAAAAATGCACAAAACTTAAACATATGAAGGTCTTTGACACTTTCATTGTCTTCATTTGTGCCCCCGGCTTATTTATAATATATGTGTTTTAATGTACGCTACTTATTGAAGGTTTGAGGTCAGAATAAAACGTATGTTTAATGCGTTCGATTGATCCAAAGTAATAGTAAATGTACTTATAAGGTTACACAAGGTTTCTATTTTGAATAAGTACATTAGATAAATAAAATAATTTAAAAAAAGTAATAATAATACATAATTCCTAAACTGCATGTTTAATGATGCTGAAAATGCATCACATGAATGAATTTTGCCATTTATTCAAATAGAAGACAATTATTTAAAATTGTAATAATATTTCCTAATATTAATGTTTTTCCTGTATTTTAATTAAATACAAGCAGCAATGGTGAACATAAGTGACTTCTTTCAAAAACATAATTTTTTTTTACTGACCTCAAACTTCAGTAGTGTTTTAATTTAGAGCATTGTTATTAAAAAAGTTGGATTTGTTTTAATAATGTATGTTTTTTTCTTTTTGCTGGCTACTCTAGTAGTACACACTAGAGCATGTCACGTATTTATTACGTGACTATACTAATCAGAGAACATTTTGAAGAATAATAGGAGTGTGTCTGTGAGTTTGTTTTAGTGTCTGATAGTCAGTTAGGTGTGTGTGTGTTTGATTTATATATGTACGGAGGTTTGTTGACGCAAAGGTGTGTGTTTGTCCTAGAGTACAAGTGTTTTTATTGTATATTTTTGTATTAATGTGTGCTTGTAGAGTGATGGAGTGTGTGTTTGTATAGTTGTGCATGAGTGTGTGTGTGTTTAATTAGGGTTTATTCTTTGCCGCAGTCTGCCCAGTCTCTCTATTATAATAAAGAAATCATGAAGAGGACTCTCGGTCGGCCTACGTATGCTTTCGAGGCCAGGCAATATGTCGTAAGTGTGTGAGAGGAGGCAAGAGTGTGTGTGGGCTTACTTAGACATACTTAAAGATACACATTTATCCATAAAAGTGAGATAAGACTGAAAAAAAATATATGCTCATTTCTGAAACATTTTGTATAAATATTAATTGAATTTTTTTTTTTTTATTAGTTTGTGGGATAGTTTGGTATTATTATTATTACTAGAGATTATTGTTATTATTTTTAAAATATTTATAGTTGTGTGTGTATGCTTGAGTGATAGCTGAAATATAGTTAATACATTTAACAGACTTAACCTCATTTAGTGTTTTTTTAATTAATGTGATATTGTTAAAAAAAGTACGAGTTTCTGCGTTAATTTGTATCTGTTTGAATTCTTGCCATGAATGAGGTTAATGTCTGATGCTCGGTGTTAAAATTCATTTGTAATTGAGAAAAGTTACATCATCATCAACTGACTCTCTCATCGGCTCTTCCGTCTTTTGACCCCGCCTCCCATGTGCAACCCCAGCAGCCTGGCTCCGCCCCTGTGCTCTGGCAGCAAATCAGCTTGTGTGGGAGGGGTTAATTCTCAAAGTGTCACGAGTGCGACTTCCGAATGCGATCCTTGCGCATTCTCGATCATCTTTGACCCACCTGGTGCTCGTAACACTTTCTCACACGCAGATACGTTCAGAATTCACCCCTTTTGGTGTCTTTTCGCTGCTTTGAGATATTGGATGTTTATCTCTATTTGTACTTCACGTTCACACGAACAAGCCCGTCTGTATTCACTATCTATGTGTGTTACAAACGCGTTGAATTCTACATCCTGTTTGGCGCATTCATGAGTATGAAGTCTTTAAACATGTTAAGTCTTGTCCATGCGTTTATACATTTGTCAAAAAAAAGTAGCACCTTAGTTTGAGCACCCTAAAATATAAATTTTTATATTCCATGTATTGCATTGGTAATTATACAAATGTATTTTTATCACTTTTTTATATATAACATTTTTTTTTTTTGCATGATCACCTTTTTTTTTCAAAGTCTACTAAATAAATATAAAAATAAAAATACTACTTTTAAATTTTTATATATTTTGCATATTTTTAATACAATTTAATATTACGGAAAAAACTATGTTATGTATTTTTAATTAAAAATTATATTTAAATTTTATTATGTTTAATATAATAATTTGTTTTTAAATGATATATTAACCTTTTTATTTGCATAGTTATTTATGTCTCATTTTATGTTAAATGTTTTTTGTTCAAATGATCTCTTATGATCGTACTAATAATTTAGTAACATCAGGTGTTCAGTTAAAACTACCACTTCACATTTTTACCACACTTGTTCTTCTCCATTGTTTTCTTTTTTTGTTTTGAGATCCCTTCTCAGGTACGATTACCCAGAATCCTCTCTGGTGCGAGGGCTGCCTCAGAAACAAGCCCATTTATTGAGAATTTTTTCATTTTTGTTTCCCTTTCTCTTTCCTCTGTCTTTTCTCTTGTACACCCATCCCTGACTTGTTCTGTTTATTGGCTGACTATTGCTTTAGGACTTATGATGTCATCCTCATGTGACCCTGTAACATTGTGTGTAATAACTGGTTCATTGGTACATGCTGAAGTTCACTGCATCAAAAGAAAATGCCAATCAGTTCCTATTGAATACAATCCAGTTGCGTCCTGTTTGTTTCTCCTCGTGTGCAAAAGCATCAAGTAGTAACGGTTTTGTTAAATATTGTTGCATCCTTAAGGTGTAATATTGCTAGAAATTACAGTGGAATTTATCAGCTCGATCTTAAAGAGACAGTCAACCCTAAATGAACATTCTGTCATGCCATTACAAACCTGTATGCGTTTCTCTGAAAAATGTTGGTAACAAAGAAGTCACTCCCATAATATTTTAGTCAATATTAGGAATTAAATGAAAACAGAAACCATATGTTTACCAACATTCTTCATCTTCAGAAGAAAGAAATGCATATTGAATGGCATGAGGGTAAGTAAATGATGACAGAATTTTTATTTTGAGTGTACTGTCCCTTTAAATGTTTAGAACATTCTGGAATATGAATGCGCATAGTAGGCCCGTACTTCCGCTAATGCGACATTTTCCCTGTTCGAGTGCCAAAGTGAGGCTTTCAACTTAATTTCCCGTGGCCCTGCCAGCGGAAATCTTTCTTATGACGGAAGCGGCCGGCCAAAAGTGAACTGTGGCGATGTAGTGAGCTTCATCAATGGCATCATAAAGCATGAACACACCTGCATGCGTGTGTATGACGTGTACAGCGGTCTGACGTTGCTCCTCTGATGTTTTCTCTCTTCTCTCGGTTCATTCCCTCGATCGCTTTCTCTTTTCGCCCCGCGAGAAGCTCTCTCTAAAGCTGGTAAGCATGACCTCAGTAGCATGTCGGTAGCGGCATGACCGTAGCATGTCCGTCGCTGTAGTAACACACGGTCCTTTAACATCACTTTGTACCTTTGTGTTCAACCCTTATGGTTATTTTTGTTTATGAGGACAGTTCACCCAAAAATGAGCAATTTGCTGTTCGTTTACTCACCCTCGGGCCATCCGACGTGACGTTTTTATCTTAAAGTAAAGAAGAATGCTAGCTCTCAAGTCAGGTGCTACCGGCACTTTAAGGTTAAAAAAAGCATACAGGCAGTGCAAAATTAACACCAGTGCTCCTGACGATATATTGAGGTCTTATGAAGCGAAACGATCAGTCCCTGCAAGAAACTGAACTTTATTTGCATTATTATTACCTGTAATCCAGAGCCTCAGAAAAGCGCCCAGAGCGTCCGGTTTGCGAATGGCTCACTCTTTTGAACCGATTCTTTTTAGCGAGCTGAATGAACTAGTTCACTAAATGAACCGTCTCAAAGCTTTAGCAGCACAGATCAACAAGTTACTCGATCAAAACTCACTTTCAAACTAAAGGAGTCGAAATAACGGTGTATATGATACTACGATGCTGGTTTTTGGTAACTCATTCAGGGCTCCAGGTCTGACTAACACTTGAACACTTGAATGTACGTTTTTATGGTTTCTCATTGTTTGTGTAAAAAACGTGAGCCGATGAAGAGGAGTTTATTCGCTTTAAATGCTCTGGACATGTAAGACTTCCACATATCTACATATAATAATATAATTGCGAGTATGTTATGTCATTGCATGATTATGTAAAAGAAGTAGTGAACTGAACCTGGAAGATTCTGTTTGTGGAAAATAATTAGATTTCACCATTTAAATGAGGCTATTAATTAAAGGTAATAATGTTAGTTTCTTGCACAGACCAATCGTTTGACTTCGTAAGACCTCAATATATATCGTCAGGAGACACGGGTGTTAATCTGGTCTTCTCTGTATATGTATTTTGACAGTAGCCATTGACTTGCATTTTATAATTTACCCAGGACCACAGTTTCAGCTAAAAATCTCCTTTTATTGTTCTACTCCAAATAAATAAATGAATAAAATTAGTGCTGTCAGTCACGATTAACCGCACACAAAATAAAAGCTTAAATTTGCATAATTGTACACACACAGTGCACATTTTGATATTTACATTTATATATTTTTTTATATTCATATACTTTATATTATAAATAAAAAAAATGTGTATATATATATACAAACATATATTAATGAAAACATTTAGAACGGAATTAATCATTTAGATGTAATTAATTTTTAATTATTTGACAGCACAAAAAAAAAAAAGAATAAAAATAAATAGTTTGCCTACATCTTGGATGGCCTGAGGGCGAGTGAACGAACAGCACATTTTCATTTTTGGGTGAACTATCCCTTTAACAGCACTTTTGGTATTGTTTTTGTTATATAATTTTACCTTTGTGTGTATTTAAGTTCAAAACCATGTTGTTGTCTGATTTATCTTTTTGTTGATGTCTGTTTTGTTTTGTCTTGTTGCCGTGGTGACTGTTCCTCTGTGTAGCTCTCACTCAATGCCCACGTGCGGAACCTTATTGAGGTGATCTGAAACCCGTTTATTTTGTCCCTGTGTTTATTTATCTGTCCCCGATTCGGTCATCATGTCTTTCAAACCTGATTAATTTGACCCCTAACCAGATGTGTGGGATACTATACTGAAATGTCATCTTTTTGAAAGTAGTTATAGAGCAAGTTGTTGTTCACTTGCAAAATTAATATGTAGCCTTTATTTTACGTCATCCTAAACCTTTGGCTTGATTTCTTTTATTCCTGTGGGACATGCTTAATTTTACACTTCACTTGGAAAAGAGCAGCATGCATATTTTGTTAAATATCTCATTTTATGTTTCACTGAAGAAATGAAGCCAAATTGGTTTTGAATGACGTGCAGTTGCATAATAGTGTAAAAAAAAATGTAAAAATGATTTTTCAAATATCTTAAACAATCACTGTGTGTCTTTTTTTTAGCCCATATGTGATTATAGAATTTTTAATATTGAATATTGATTTTTTTGTTGACTATTAACTATGTTTGGTTATATTTAAACACCAATCTGTAAATAGATATGCATATTTTGATCGTATATTTCAAGGTGATTTATTTTTAGATTGTTACATAATTAACTTTTTATTTTAACAATTTGTCTTTGTTTTAAAGAGGGTGAGTACAACAGTGAGTGTAGCATGTGTATTGTGCTTGAGAGTAGATCTTGATTATTGTTTTATAAGTTTGCGTGAACTGATTTTGTGGTTTTATTTAACTGTATTTTGAGTGACAGTGCAATGCATGCTCAGACAAATTTGGTTATTTATTGTTGCATGACAGTATGGTGATGTGGAAGAAGGGGTAAGGTCGATGTGCCTGCCTTGTGACCTTTGACCTTTTAGCATATACATTGACCCTTGGGCAGGACTGTTGAAACATACAGTCATCCACCTATTCAGTCCAAAATCAGTTTCTAAGAATATGAGTATGATCTAAGAGTAGGATTTTTCAGGATGCCTACTTTAAACATGTAAAGCCAGACGCAAAATAGTCAAAATAATCTCTCTTTTTTTTTTATTGAACACTTAATTGAACATTTAATGAAATCTTAAAGTAAAAGTTTGCATGTGTTCTGTTTGTTGAGTATCATATTTAATATCACCATCTCTTATGGCTCTCATAGATGATGTATAGATAATAATATGGAACTCATACATGAGGAAAAAAAGAAAAAAATTAATATGCAAAAATATGCAATTCGGTGCAGTTTCTGAAAGTCCCGAAACTTGTAAATCAATGACGGTATACCAGAATGCTTACATAAAATGTAAAAAAATATCAGTTTTTACTTTATTTGCCAGTAATATGCAATATAAATGCTTACATGTATGATCAAAACATATAATATAATGAAGTACAGAGATGATTGACGGATAAACAAACATTCCTCAAAAGCCAGATTAATCGTATTATATATGTGTATATATATATATATATATATATATATATATATATATATATATATATATATATATATATATATATGTATGGATAATCAAGTAAGGTTGCTTAAGTCCAGTAAGTGTTCATTTTGAAATATTTTATATTTTATTCAAGTTTTTGTAGGATTTCACAGCAAAAAGACGTGTACCATGACCCTCTTTATTCTAAAAATTATACTTTGATCCTTTAGAGGCCTAAATATGTGTATCAAACAGGAGACGGTAGACTTCATAGGGTTAAAAATCATTGCACCAGGTTTAAAGCTCTTTAGCGCCACCGTGTGGTTGATTCTGTCCTTCAGAGAGAACCAATGTGGGGAAAAAAGCAGAGGCTGGAGAGTTCAGAGGATCCATACATTAATGTCGACCCCAAACATATTAGAGCGAGTGAGAAAGAGGGCACGTAAGGACAGATGCAAACCGAATTTCTCCGATCAACCAGAATCAGATTTCAAAAATGAGCGAGATAAGTTTAACTGTTTAATCGTTGTTGCTGTTGGCATTGGACTGAATAGGTTAATCATTGATCTTAGATTTAATTATCTCATCTGGTTTGCCTTTGATAAACAGTTGATTTGAAAGCTGATTGGCTCCTCTCCAAAGGCAGATAGCCAACCAGATGACAGGAATGGAAGATTCTTTAATAGTCCTTTGATGTGATTGGATGTGTCCTGATTTGACCTGCCCCGTTTATACAGATGCATATTAGTTTATATATTAGCAGATTCTAACAGGACAGTTATTTTTGGATTTTAAGGGCAGATACTGACTTTATTTCTGTCATCCTCTCTGTCTCCTCTCAGGGTTCGAATCCTGAGGACTTCAGTCATCTTCCTCCAGAGCAGAGAAGGAAGAAGCTTCAGTCGAAGATTGACGACATCAATAAAGACATACAGAAAGAGATGGACCAGAGGTACACAGACATGGACGAATACAAACTTCTTTATCCTGCCATACACTAGTCAAAATCTCAATGGATGCATAGGGAGCGATAAAGACTCTGAATCTTTATATTTTTACAGCAGATTGTACACTTTTTCAGAATTTTATATTATTCCTCCCTAGCAATTGCTTTCATACTTTTAGGTTTTATTTATTTTTAAAAAATATTTATTTATTTACTTATTGCATTTACTTACGTATTTATTTACTTGTTTTATTTATTTGCATACATTTACAACATTTATTATTTAAATAATTTATTAACAATTTGATTTTTTTTTTACACACTTATTAACATACTTATTTGAATATATGTTTGCATATTTCCATCATTGCTTTTGTAGCTTTTTTTTTATTTTTGTTTCTTTTTGCCACATCTTAATTGTATAATGTTTAATATTCCCATTTGAACAAAATTGCATGTATAATTAATGTTTATTAAAGCAATATTAATATTAAGGAATCCAATTGTAATTTATCATAATTTAAAAAGTACCTTGGAATTTTTTTCCAACATTTTTAAGAATAAAAACATAAATGTAAATAAGTTATACAACTTTAGCATTTCTGCTAACTTTAACATTATTAAATATAATATGAAATGGGTTTTTATTAATATTATTATTAATATACAACGTTTAGTAGCACTTTGGAATATAAAGTAAATATTTGAATCTTTTAGTATTTTATTTGATTCTGTCGGGATTCCTTTATATTTCTGTAAAAATGCACTACATTAATCCTTTTGGAATTTTCTGGACTAGATGTATTTTTTCGACTGAATGTAAATGCGTATTTTTTTCTTCAGAGATGCTTTGACTAAAATGAAGGAAGTGTATGTAAAGAACCCACAGATGGGGGATCCCAACAGCGTGGACCCTCGGTTAGCAGAGATCGCCCACAACATCGAGAAACTGCAGGCAGAGGCTCAGAAATTCGAGGTGTGTGCCATTTAATACAGCACAGGCCTGGACTACAGATTCAGTTCGGTAGAACTGTGTGTGTGTGTGTGTGTGTGTGTGTGTGTGTTTAAGGGCTGGTTAGCGGAGGTCGAAGGAAGGATGCCAGTAAAGAGTGACCCTCCTCGGAGGACGAGTGCCCTGTACGAGACCCAAAACAGCACACCACCCACCACCAACAACAACTGTGCACAGGACAGAGAGAGGTACACACTCTCACACACACACAAAATGACCAAATGAGATCATTATCATTGCTAAAGGGGGCATATAAAAAGAACATAGTTTCGTGTGTTTGGTGTAATGCAATGCGCTAAGACGTTCTCGCTTGCAGTCACAGTACTGTCCAAACGGGTGCTATAGTTATTGTGTACGTGTGTGTGTGTGCGTGTGTGTGATGGAGCAGTCCGGATGGCAGTTATACAGAGGAACCGAGTTCTGAGGTCCAGAGTAAAGTCCAGCCCGAGACGGCAGAGTCCGGAGATGAATTTGACGACCCAGATGAAGAAATGCTACCCACCATCGGCACTTGCAAAGCCCTCTACCCGTTTGAAGGTATTTCATGTATGAATGCACGATAAACAACATGGATACATAATGAAACGTTTCGAACCCTAGCGAGCTGCCTCGCTGTCTCTTGTCAAATGCATGCATGCAACATCGTAAGTAATAAAACCTCCAAAAAGCGATTTCTTATATGGGAATGTTTAACACTTTACAGACATTAGAAATAACCCTAAAACATACAGTATTTCAGTTTCGTTTATTTTGACATTCGATAATGTATCTATTCACGTTCGAATTAACAATGAACATTTGTGTGTTTGTTAACTGATGAATACTGAAATGCTCATTATTAAAAAATCATGTTAACTAATGGAACCTTATAGTGTTTCCATATTGAGGCCAGTCATTTATTTTTAAGACATGAATGCTTTTATTCATCAAGAACACAGTAAACTGGTCAAAAGTGATAGTGCAGACATTTAAAATATTATAAAAGATTAAAATAATGTACTTTTGAACGTTTTACTCATCAAATTATTCTTGTATCTATGTATAATAATAATAATAATTACAAGAAGAAACGTCTCCTGAGCACTAAATCATCATATTAGAAGGATTTCTGAAGGATCATGTGACACTGAAGACTGGAGATATGATGCTGAAAATTCAGATTTGCATCACAGGAATAAATTACATTTAACATTGTATTTGAATAGAAAACAGGGTAACACTTGTTAACTAATAACTATGACTTTTCCTTCAATAAATTCTTCATTTGCTGCTTATTAATAGTTAGTGCCTAAATTAATATTAATAGTCACTAATAAATGGTTTAGTAATATACACGCTTATAAACAACTAATAGGTGTAACCGTATAATAAAGTGTTGCATAAAACACTTATTTTGGAGTATTACTGATTTTACTGTATTTTTTATTATATATTTATATTCCGTAGCAATAGCCAAAAATTCCTTGTATGGGTCAAAATGATTGATTTCGCTTTTATGCCAAAAATTAATTAGGATATTAAGACAATATCATGATCCATGAAGATATTTTGGAATTTTCTTACCGTAAATATATTTAACTTATTTTTTATTAATAATGTGCATTGCCAAGAACTTCATTTGGACTATAAATGAGATTTTTCAGTTTTTAATTTTTTTATATTTTTCGCACACTCAGATTCCAGATTTTCAAATGGTTGCATCTCAGCCAGATATCGTCCTAACAAACCGAACGTCGATGGAAAGCTAAATTACTTAGCCTTCAGATGACACATGCATCTTAATTTCAAAACATTTACAAAAATGACCGGTTTCGTGGTCCAGGGTCGCGTATTTGAATTATTTATTGATGTATTGATTTTCATTGAATTTCCTCTGCAGGCGTTAATGAAGGCACCATCTCGGTAACGGAGGGTGAGCTCTTGTATGTAATAGAGGAAGACAAAGGTGACGGATGGACGCGTGTTAGAAGAAACGAGGAAGAGGAGGGTTACGTCCCCACATCCTACGTCGAGGTCTTTCTGGACTCCAACGCCAAAGGTGCCATAACCTACATATGACCCAAAGCTTTAAGTCCTGTAATCTCAGAAGTGTGTTTGCGTATGAACAACGAAGGAGAAGGCTAGGAGGTGTATATGTGTGCGTGTGTGTGATCCTGAATCTCTCCAAGTGACTTTTTAGGCAAAACGGACCGATTTTTTTTCTAAAACCGAATGACTACATGATTGTATGTGTCTTAGCACATGATGGTTTTAGATATTAGCCCACCATAGTTTAATATGGCGGTCGTATCTTGTCGTTCTGAGTAGCAATGCATGTTAGAAATGTACAGACAAACGTAAACACACGCATATAAGAGGAGGCACGTGCTAGTTTTTTTACCGTTTTCAGATGTAAATGAACTTAAGGTCAAATTATGATGGTGTTTTCCCCCCGAAAAACCATTTTCGCAACACCAGTAATAATAAACAGTTTACAAGTAGCATAAAAAATATATTTGTGAAAAGCCCATCATTTGCTAATACGTCTTAGACTGACTTTTGACTTATTTAGCTGTATTATTTGCTCACGTTGTGTTCAATCTCAACACTTATACTTGATATTGATAGTCTAACCCTGGAAAAACATACGATGGATAGACGATTACAGTATTTAGTAATGTTGACGAATATGAATGTTTCATCACAGATGTGTTTTCCTGGAGAAGGGTGTATCTTTCTGAGGGTGAGATGGAGTATTAGCTGACTGCATTAACTGTGTGTGACTGATGAGATCTAGATTGAGTTGCCTTTGACTTTTAACATGGTTTGATACTGCACAAGTGTGATTGGGGTCTGACTTTTATTTCAGTTTGAATATGCATGAACCTACTTATGCCATCTCTAAGTTAGACTTGTCTGCAAAATGAGGTGCGAAGACACACAACCTTCATGCAAATCTAAAAGTGATTCTTGAGATTCTTGAGTTTTTCCACTGCATAAATGCATGTTTGAGTGTGTTTCAGGTCACATTTGTTCTTGAATTCAACCAAGAACACCGAATTACTTTTGCCAGCAAATCATGCATATTATAAATCATGCTACAAACAATCCAGTGTGTTTTTTATTGTCATTTTCCAGTTCATTTTGTAACTGCGCAGCTCATTTAAGCATATGTGCCATATGTGTGTGTTCAGGGGTGCATTTAAAATCGGCTTTTCACGCTTGTTATCGGTTATTTTTAACCCTGCATTATTTATTATTAGTTTATCAAGGGTTAACGTCTGTGTACACTCGGCACTGCATTTTTGAAATAACTAACACGTTAAAGAAATTCTCAGGGTTTATTAATTTGTCACCGTTTTTCAGTTGATTTAAAACTGTAACCATGATTTACTTAAAACCAGAAAACGTATTAAAATGTCACGGGAACAAATGATTAAATAATGGGAAATATGTTTATTATATGCGAGGTTTTGTAGTTATTAAAACTATTAAAAATAATTTTTGCGAATCGGAATAAAGCGGAAATAAATGATAAATTAGTAAAATTTGTAAAACTTGAAATTGAGAAAAAATTAAATGTCGCCATGACAACTTAATAAAATTATGATTTTTTTTTAAAGCTAAAATAAAACAAAGAAAACAAAAAAAAATGACAAAAGCACATAACAGAATTGCTAAAAAAAGACAAATAACAGCTCATTCAAATAATGAATAAATACTATAATGGTATAGAAATAAAAGTGAAACTACGCTGGTGTAAAATGCAAATGAATGAAAAATGAAACGAAGATAACCAAGGGTTAGTTATAGTTTGAAAAGCCTTTCACAGAGGTCATGAATTCATCCCTTCACCGAGTCTAACATGTTTTTTCTTTTGTTTTTCATATGTTTGTTTGTTTGTTTGTTTGTTTGTTTGTATGACTGCAGATTCGTAAAGTATGGAAGGAGGACTCAGTGGTTCAGGGCAAACAGCAGCCACATGTGAGGAAAACTACAGCCTACCCTCCATGAACCGCCCTAGAGTGAGACAGATGAGAGACAGACACAAAATAAAGAGAGGAACAGTGAAAGAAGCGAGAGGAAGAGGCTATAGAGACCTCTCGGCCTAAATTCTCCTGCTGTAGAGAGGAACTTGAACAGCGAATCAGAGAAATATTACGGCATTTAGATTTATTACCTGTCTGTTATTTTATAATGAGGTGAATATGATCTGCATATATCATTTTGCTTTACGGCTCTTCATCGCTGCTGAACGGCGCTAACGTTTCTTTCAGCCTGTGCGGGTGTATGTGTGTGTGTGTGTGTGTGTGTGTGTGTGTGTGGTCGTCTTTAACAGCCTTGTGTCTGATTTCTTCACCTTTCCTGAACTCAAACCCTGGGAATGTTGTCTGTAAAAGGAGTTGAATTTCTGGTACCGCAAGAGTGCTGCGCTCCATTCATATTTCTGATATATATATATATATATATATATATATATATATATATATATATATATATATATATAGCTTGATGCTCGAAAGATGATGTACAGTACACTACTGGTCAAAAGTTGGGAACAATTAAGATTTTTGATGTCTTGGAAGAAGCCTGTTCTGCTCTCTAACGCTGCATTTGATAAATGAAAAATGCACCAAAATTGTGAAATATTATTACAGTTTAAATTGTTTTAAAATGCAATTTATTCCTGTGATTTTAAAATCATTCGTTTTGCTGCTCAGTTATGATTGGTGCTCAGATATTAACAATGGTTCTTATCATCATCAGTTTTGCTGCTGAAACTTTTTTTTCATTTTTATCCAGGAGTCTTTTATGAATAGAAAGTTCGAAGGACAGAAATGATCTGAAATAAAAATCTTTTGCAACATTATAAATACCCCTTCCCCCTTTTACCTCAAACCCCTGAACGGTAGTCTGTTAAGGTTGACATTTTTAAATAAAAATAGACTACAGGTATTTTAAGTTGTAATCATTTTTCGCAATATTACAGTTTTTGCTGTATTTTTGATCAAATAAATGCAGTCTCGGTGAGCCGAACAGACTTCTTTTTTGAAAACATTAATAAATTGTAATTATACTAAACTTTTAGTGTATAAAGTAACAAAATAGCGATGCAAGCATGTTTTACAGGTGTATGCTTATCAACAAATCATGTTTTAAACAGCTACAAATTTTCATATATATATATATATATATATATATATATATATATATATATATATATATAAATAAACTTGAAATCATTCATAAATTTATTTATATGATGTGAAACGTCTTTAAGTGCCAAGTTGCAAGCTGGAATCTTTCTCGAGAGTTGAATGGGCGCAGCGTTACAGTTCTTCATGACATCACTCCTTCAGCAGGCCACACCCTTTAGACCCTTTGACTCCACCTCCCAAAGATAACAGCTGCTGGCCATCGGTTGCTCACACGGCTGTAGCACACATCAGGGGCGGGGCTTCACTGGCCAATAGCATGTCTGCTTGCCCTGGCACCTCCTCTGTCTCCGCCCTTCCAGTGCAATTACTAATACTGTCTGTCCGTTTGCCATCTTATCCGACTCATTTTGATCTAACGTCCCTTCAGTGATTTTCACATTTTCAGCTTCATTTCATCTACTTCCCGCTTTACCGTAACCGTCCAATCATCATGCTCAAACGCTGTTATTGTTTGTCGGTGACGGAGGGGCTATATTTACACTCATGAATATGCTAATGTCCTGTTGATATGGGTATGTATTTATTGTGACAGCTGTTTTGTTCATGTCTCTATGGTTTTACCCTGTGGAGCACCCGTTCGAGAACCTCGCGACCTCATTGGTTTACTTGGTTATATATATGTGTAACGGTTTAAATGTACTCTGAGCCAAATGTACAGGTTAACCAGACATTTAACATGCATCATGTGAGCTGTGAGCGTTTGTATGCCTCTCTTAACCTGAAGAATAGACTTTTTTTAATTTAACTGCTTTTCCCCCCTTTTTAATGTAATCACTGTGGTTTGACTAAGGGGAGGGGTTTTTTTTTTTCAAAAAGATTATATTTTTAATTTCATCATCTTCCACTGTTTACTCACATCCCTGAGGCACATAAATTTAGCTTTTCTTTTTTTTAATATCTGTTTTTTATTTCTCAGTCGTTTTGGGTGCAGGAGAGGTATTAGGTATTTTACTTTTTATTTTTTTATTTTTTTTTTATTGATTCTTAAGTAGGTTCGAAGCCCAAAACATCTACATCTCTACAGGCAGCATCACGGAAATGAAATTCCCACATGCCACAGATCTGCTGTTTAACGTCGAACGCTTTTATCACGTTTAACGAAGCGCTTATTGGTGGGTTATGATGCTTTACGTTAAATGAATTGAGCAGCCTCTCAGAATAACTGACTCACTCGCTATTGATATACCTGTAAATATAAAAATATGTTATGAGTAAGAAATGGTTTTGAAAGCGGAGAACATCTCAACATCTTGAAGAGGAAAAGGTCATTTTGTGTGTCTTCCGAACATACACACTTTCTCAAGTGCTCTGTCTCTTTTTGAGAACAAAATTGTTAAACAACTTCATTTCAGCCTTTTCAGCATTTCTATACTTTGCCGGCTATCACAATATAACATTCACATACACACCTTCCAGTGACGAGAATCATTCGCCCTCGGCCCTTACCTGCTCTAATTGGGGCTTCAAAACACCATTCCCGAATCAGAGAATTATAAATATATATATATATGTATATCTATACGTACAAGTCTATAAATAAGAGTGAACTACCAATCCATGGTAAGAGTCTATTTTTAAATTTTGATTAATAAAAATGTCCCTTTTTTTTTTTTTCTCTGCTTTGCTAAATGAATTAAACTTTTTTTTTTCTTCCGTTTGGTGGGGTCTGCCAAATGTTTGTTTTGCACTTTTTTGTTTGTGTTCTCTTCGTTATGCTTGTGTTTTTGAGCACTGAATACTTTGTATGTGTTAACTGTGCCAATTAAAGATAGAGGGGAAAAATCAATTAATTATTGTCTCGGTGTATCACTTTGTGTGTGTGTGTGTGTGAACATAACCATATTTTGGGGATAATTTTGTACAAGAAAGTGAGCTGAACCTGACAAAAACTCCTTTTGGGGACATCTTCATTTGTAAAATGTATAAAAATAAACTTTTTTTTTTGTATAAATGCTAAATAAAGCTCATAAAATCTATATATATGTTTTAGTAATTCTTAAGACATGAGACAAAAAAGGTCCGGGAAGTGTAACTGCTATTAGATGTAAAAATAATACTTTTTGAAATTTTAAATGTTATGAGGTTTTAATAATGTAATGTATTTAACACATTTATCCCTTTCAATTTATTTATTTTTTCTCATTATTATACCAAATCTATTACTCTTATTGTACCCTCGCAATATCCAAAACAGTGTGTCCACAGCGAAAGGTTCGATCATTCATATGCTTTAAAATTAATAAAAGATGTTTTAATGATGAAAAGACCTTGTTTTAGGAAAGGCAACACTTAGTAATATCATATAAAGACAAGGTTGTTTTTTAGTGACATGCATGTTTAATGTAAGGTTTCAAAGTTTTGTCAGCACCATCAGATATTCATTAAAATGTAATAAAATCAGGTAATATCAGGGCAGCAGTCACTCTAAAGGACTCCTCGCCACAGTTCACCTTTGCAGAGTACATCACTCTCAGACAGGCTTTAAGTTTTATAGTTTTAGAATATTTTAGTCTAGATTTTTATATTTCCTGTGTCACAACCATGATATTTCAACGCCATCTTATTTCTGAGAAAATTATGAATTTAGATTTCTTTCTCCTGAAGCTGGTTCCGTTAACATCTAACATTAATAGAAACAAAAAAGCAACTACATCAACTCTTACGCTCGTGTTAACTTTATAAACAAACGTTAATACAAAAATATTTACAATAATTCAGAACAAAATATGTATGAATCCGTTCATTTAAATTGTACTAATGTTAAAAGAACACCGCGAAACCATTTTAACCTCCATTGTAGTATCGTTGAGTAACCTACAAAAATATATATAAAGAAAAAATTGAAAAAAAATATATATATAAAGAAAAAAATTTGGAATCGAGTATTAAAACACAACATACATGGTACTGTTATTTTGAAACACTGCATGGGATTGCGATTACTTCCTGAGCAAGAGTCTGTGACGTACTTTGTTGCGTAGTTGTGATTGGTCGACACGTCAGATATGCAAATGAAAAGCAATACGCCGGGCTTAAGGATGGTACAAAATAACTTTAAAAAACCCACAAAACCCAATAATACGTGTATAACGTATATGTAAACATGTTTACACTACAACAGGTATTAAATACGATAAGAATGAAATACCTTTTTCTAATTTTTTCAATCGTCACCGTCGTTGAGCATTATAGGCAGCTACTGACCTTTATATTCTCTGAGAATGAACAGGTTCAATCGTGTTGTATGAAAGGAGAGAAGGTTAGCACTCCCCTTGACAAGGATGGAAGAGGTCCTAGTGGCCTTCAACACACATACGGTTAAGGCATTGCCACCTACTTCGTGGCATCTCTAACCAAGTTTTTTTTTTATTGTTATTTATTTTTTATAATACTTGGTTTTGTTTTATTGTTGCATGAAATGCATTACAACACAACTCAAAACCGCGCAGCATTCTCTCCGTGGTAAATTAAACCTTTAAACAACAAGAAAGAAACGATGCTAAAGATTTATAAAAAGGACTTTCCAACATACCTTTTCCTCGCACTGGGCAGCATTCTGGCCAGGCAATAACAAAATAATCCACAATGTTTCTATCGAAACCTGCAAATTTATTATGAGAGTGAAATAAAAAAGAGAATGAAACGGTCCGTGGTTTAAACAACGGGATGTTGTTCCAGGTGGTTTAAAAATATTTATCCTATTTGAAACTTTACCTTTCTGAATTGTTATATTTAGCGATGTTACAGTTCATCAGCGTGATCATATTTTAACGATATTAAAGTACTTGTTATTACTACTAGCTTGTTGTTAATGCTTGCGTAGTCACGTGGTTTAAGATACTTTTCTCAGCGCTGGTCAGGGTGATTGACCGATCACAGAATCCCTTATATAGATTATTAGGGCTGATTTACATTTGTGTGTCGGACATACAGTTTTTACATTAAAACTTTTAAACTTTACAAATCGGCTTGAAAATGAGCCACCGAGCGACCCCTTGAGTGCAGTACACTACCCCACCAATGAAACGATTGATAAAATATCGCGAGAGTCACTTGAACGAACGAGCGGGAGTTGCGAGACTTCCATTTTCAAACCTCAGGCGTATGACTTGACGATGCTTTTCTTTGTTTACTTAGATTTTCTCTTGTTAAAGTTCTGTAGCTTTCGAAAATAGTTCAGTTTTGAGATAAACCGCGATTAGAAACGATGGATTCAACAGAAGACGATATTTCCGCTCGGGTTTTGCTGAGGAGGGTCCTGCACACAGAGTTACCCAGATCTCCTGTGACCAGAAGGTGAATTCATTTCAAGTGTCACTTAAGATTTCTACACAAATAAAAACGCTCAGCATGATTTAATTTTTTTTCTGCTTACTTTTAAATGGTTTTACGCGCACAGTATAAAATATGTAAACAAACAAACACGTTAATATTTGTTCGAAGTTAATGAGTAACGGCTAAATACAAAAATGCTATAAAGGAAAATTATATTATTAATATACTAGTTGCAAATAAAATGTTTTTGTTCGTTGTGAATTAAAACCATCAGACGCAACAATATAAAGCATCCACATAGAGACAATTGTATTTTCACTATTTTGTTATATTATGTATTCTATAAAGTTTGCGCATTGATTTTTATTTGTGTTTATATGTATTTATTATATATGTTTCAGTGCATCAAATGTACGGCGTAGCGTCAGGCTAAAAAACACCCCTGGGCTGGAGAGTCCTGGATCTGCCTTAAGACACAGACTCAAGAAGAAGCTCCATGAGGTATGTGTGGTGTTCAAAAAAACGATTTGCTGTGTTGCAAAAGCACTTTCTGCACGATTCCATCCTTGTAATGTTTCTCTCCTGTTTCAGAGTGCCTCCTCGTCACCCCTGCCTTCACCCAAACGGACGAGGACGTCGGTGGCAAACGCAAACCCTCCTGCCCCTGCCCCAGCCCCAGCCTCAGCCTCAGCCTCGTCCTCTGTGTATGATGAGGACATGACCACTCGTGGGCTGCTCAGGGGGATCATTCAGATGGGTGAGTCAAAAAAAAAAGTGAAGGCTAAGAAACACACACCAACATCCAGGTGTATTATTAAAGAGATACTCCATGGTCTCATAGTCGAGGTATGTTATGTATATACCAGAGTTATTAAGTATTTATTATTTTTATCTTTTATTGTTTTTAGCTTTTATTCTTGCATTTAAATTTTTTTTAATTTATAATGAATTTATTTATAATTTTAATTTATATTTAGCAGTCATTTATATTATTTCAGTTTTAATATTTTTAGTAATGCTTTTTTCATAATTTATTTATTTATTTAGCTAATAATTATAGCTTATTTTCAAACTAATAGTTTGTTTAATTTTATTTGCAGTATTTAGTTCACTCAATCTCCTATCGCATTATTTCTTTTCTTTTTTTTTTTTTTTTTAATTAACATTTTAACAATTATTACAGAGATTTTGATCATTTTTTTACACCCTGAATATTTGCCAGTCTTTAACTGTTTACGCGTTTTTAGTGCTTATTATAACCTATATGGACATAACTGATAGCTAAATAATCAGATTTAATTCTTCAAAAAAAAAAATTCTTTAGAAAATATTACATTTGCCCAGTCTTTACTCAGACAGTTTCTAATGATCCTCCTCTGTGTGTTTCAGAGACCGAAGCATCCCTGCTGATGTCGGGTCAGCCTGCACTTCAAGAACTGGAGCTGAATCCAGCCGAGTCCAGTGCTGGAGAGGCAACGTCAGTACGTCTTTAATCGCATGTACTTGTAATCCTCTTTATGTTGTGCTCATATGCGTGTGTGTTTTTTCCAGTGAAGGTCTGTCTGGCGTGGAGCTGTCTGACCTGACTCTAAACACTGAACCCCTGACTCATGTGGTCAGAGGCCTGACCCGCAAGAAAGCACAGTAGCGTCTTCAGTGTGTGTCGGCGTTCGAGGAACAGTTTGATCAACTGCCAGGTGCTTCATTTCTTACGTTTGTTTGCAAGACTGTCTGTGTTTGGAATTGGATACTGGTGTATTGCATATATTTTGGAATATTGACAAATAATTCGTCGCATGTTCAAAGTCACTTAGTATCATCTAACACCTAACTTTTTTTATATTCTCAGGCAAAACGGATGACGTCTTGCATGTCTTTCATAAAGGTGACATCTCTCAGGAGAAAGGAGATGCTTCTCAAGATTTAGATTTGTCTTCTGGTTCAAAAAGGTAAAGGCTTTTTAATTTATATCTCAGTAGATTGGACCATTCACTAAAATTGACATTAAAAATTAAATGTTATGACTACTAGCTTGTTGTTAAAGTTATTACTAGGGCGGCATGATAATCATTAAACTGATCATCACCACAATTATTTTGCATAAGCATTTTTTTATTTTTTTTTATTTTTACATTTATTTTATTCTGTTTGGATTTCATTAAAATGATCGCACTTTTATATAAATACAAATCAAGAAAATAACAAGTCTAGTGATTTATTTTTGACCTTGTTTTGGTTCTAGAAATCATATAAATACTCATACACTTACATTTAAAAGCCGGTATAACATGAACATTCTCTCAAAAGCTAAAGCAACAAACTTTTGTAATATTAATTCTCACATTCCCAAGTTATGTTAAAACAACAGCGCAAGTGTGATTATTCAGCCGTTTCAATTGCAAACAAAATGTTCGAAGTTCATGTTTATGGAGATTAGCCGTATTAAACATTCTTACTGAGAAAAAGATCGTAACTCCAAATGTTTGAAGACGTTTTTAAAAGTGGTTGCACATTGTTGCCAGGTTGGGAGATAAAACACTGGACTATGTGCATCCATTTAGAAAAAGCATTCGGACAATTTTTCTTAAATTAAGGCTTTTGAGTGTGATTTATTTAAGTTTATTTTCTCTCAGTGGGCTCAACCTGACCTTGAAGACCCCATTTGTGAGAAGCGCACTCAGAGGGCGGGGCTTCAGAGGAAGGTCTCTAATCGGAGGCTGCAGTCTGTGGATGCTTTTGATGAGGCCGTTCAGAGATGCCTGGAGCAGGGTCCTAACCAAGGTTTGTATAAACTCTAAAATTTAGCTTTCTTTCTATTTTGTCTGTATTTAAAATGGTTTCTCTCTTCTTTAGATCACTCTGTATTTCAGGATGGAAAAACTCTAGAAGATTCTTCCTGGCAGAAGTTCACTCTCGGCCTCAGTGATGTCACAGAGCTTTATGTCCAGTCTAAAAAAGATGACACAATGGGACCTTCTGCAGGGAATGAGAGAGAACATGAGCTTGAGGGACCCAGTGAAATTCCTGACTCAGAATCTTTAATTCGAGAAGAAAAAGATCATGAGATGGAATCACAAGATGAGGAAGAGGTGGTGCCTTCATCCCAAGATGATGAGTGTTTGACTCCAGAAGATGATATTGTACTTGCTCCAACACAGGCGATGACAGAACCACTTCCTGAATCTCATGATATGGAGCTGCAAGATGGAGAAATTGTGGAGGAAGTTGAGATTGGGAACGTTGTGGAAATTGAGTACGAGAATGTTGTGGAAACTGAGGATCAGGAAGTTGTGGAAATTGAGTATGAAAGCGTTGAGGGTGAGAACGTTGAGATTGAGGAGGTTGAGGAAGTCCAGGATGAGGAGGAGGCTGAGGAAGTCCAGGATGAGGAGGTTGTTGAAGCTGAACATGAAAATATTAACACCTCAAAATATCTAGAGCAAATAACCCGTGGAGAGCTCACCGTTCAGAGGGAGGAGGTGCTGTCTTGGGAATTCCAGGCACCACGAGAGTCACAAAGAGTTTTGGAGCTGGATTGAACCCCAGAGAGAAAGGTGAGGACAATGAGACTGCATGAAGTGAAAAAATAACAAAGTTCTCCAGTGACAACTGAAATTAATTGCTAAATTCAGTTTGTTTGTGGGCTAAAAACCTAATGTGTTTCTGTTCAGATCTTTTGGATTTTGTTGATGAGGGCAGAGAGAGTTTACAGGATGTTCCAGATGAAGCAAGAGAACCACTGGGCAGCCCTGGGTTTCTCGGCTCCCACCCTGCAGCAGAGCTCAGCACACCAGAGCAGCGGTCACAAGAAGAAGACCTGGCTGAAGATGACCTGCCAGAGCTTGCAGGAGATGATGACGACGCCCAAGAAGAACTGAACCAATCAGAGGAGGAGAAGGAGCTCATGCACTCTGTACCAGCCGATCATAGCCCTGAATCTCCACAGGAAGAGGAGGAGGAGGAGGACGACGAAGCAGATGATGGTGATGATGGTGATGACGCTCTAAGTGCAGGTGACACCCAGTTTCACATCCAGCATATCTTGAAAAATTAGTGCAGTTAATTCATTTTAAAGGGTTATTTAAAAAAAAAATTAAATAATAAAAATCACTCTTGTGTCATTTCAATCTCTTAACACCTTTGTTCATCTTCAGAAAATAAATTATTTTTGATGACATCGAAGACCTATCTGACCCTCCATAGACAGCAACACAACTGAAATATTCCCAGGTCCAGTAAATACTGTAAAACAGTCCCTTTTATTTTCTTTACGCAAAAAAGGATTCTCATAGCATCGCAAAACTGAAGTTGAGCTACATGGACTGTTTCATCCATGTATTAACGTTACCCTTCTGAACCTGGGATCATTTCAGTTGTGTTGCTGTCTATGGAGGGCGAGATAGCTCTACCATGTCATCAGAAATATCTTAATTTGTGTTCTGAAGATGAGCAGCGGTCTTAGGGGTTTAGAGCAGTAATTAATTAATGACAGAATTTCTAACGAATTGGTTTAAAATACAACACATTAAAAATGTGCAAAAATTCCCTTATCTTTGTACTAAAATCCTCTAGTTCTACACTTAAAATGTTACTCATTCTGCATTATCATTACTTGTAATATTTATTTGTTAAATATATAATTACAGTGTTTGTGTGTATCATTTGTTAGCAAATTTTACCCAATTATTAAAAAGCCATTAAAAACAATGATTGCTTACAAATTAGATACAAATAGGATAACTTGCATTTACTTTGGCGTTGTTTTTTAAATTTTATTTTAGAATTGTCCATGAAGACTCCTGCATTTGTAAGACAGAAAAGGGTTTTCGCAAGTCCTTCCACGCAGACTACACCAACAGTCCTCAAGGAAGTGAACGCTGGGTAATTTACCAACAACGTTCTTCTTCCTGACGTCCTTTTTAGTTTCCTAATGCAAACCTAAAACCCATTTATCTCAGTCCTGCCCCTCAGGTTGCCAAACGGGCCCCCAGACAGAAGCGTCAAACAGGGGTTGATGTTCTTCCCAAGAGTTACGTCATGAGTGTGTTTAAACACTTTGCCAAGACCAAGGTGGCCAGTGACGTGTACCCTGCCATTAATGAAATGTAAGCCCTCACTCAACAGTTATTTACTGCCTCATGAATATTTGAAGTTACATTTGTTGCGTGTTCTCTCTCTTAGCCTTAAGAAGTACTTTGAACGGCTAGCAGATGATCTGGAGGCATATGCCACTCATGCCAAACGTAAAACAATTGAGGTTGAAGATTTCGAGCTCCTAATGAGAAGGTAAATATTAAGAGGGATAGTTACATTTACCCACCCTTAGGCCATCCAAGATGTAGTTTGTTTGTTCATCAGAAAAGATTCGGAGAAATTTAGCATGGCATCACTTGCAGTGAATGGGTGCTGTCGGAACGAGTCCAAGCGGCTGATAAAAGCATCACAATAATCCACAAGTAATCCACACCGCTCCAGTCTTGTGAAGTGAAAAGCTGCATGTTTATATGGTAACCATTAGGAGGTTTTTGCTTTTAAACAGTGTGCACATTTCTCTCTTGATTCAGATGAGATGAGTTTTTCACTGGAGAAAGCAGTATTATTGATTAAACTCTTTTCACTTCAAGATTATTAATTGATTGACCGGAATTATCAGGACTTCGTTCTTCCGCACCCATTCACTGCAGGTCATTTACTGCTCATTTGAGATGTATGAGTTGATTGTTTTTGTATACTTTTGCAAATTTGCCTCTTTATCAATACTTGTTTGTCATATTTGTCTTAGGCAGGGCTTTGTGACAGACAACACGCCTGTGAATGTACTGATAGAGAAATATCTTCCAATGGAGTATCGGAAACTTCTCATCCCGGTGTACACCAGCGAAACAAAGTCATCCCGAAACAAAGAAGGTGAACATGCAGATCATCCTCCTTAAACACTGCAGGTGGCTCTGCGTGCGTTCTTGTAAATATGTTCAAGACAATAAATGCTTTGATTTGTAAATAAAATGTGTGTAATATATATATGCAATTTGTTTTATGCAGGACTGTTAAGAAATATGCTTTCGGTTTTCCATTTATTTTTTTCCAAAATGAACATTAAAAAAAACAACAACAACAAAAAATGTAAATTGCAGTCCCTGTCTTATTGTGCATGATTGATCTGCACACAGTATTCCAGAGACAATGTGTTTTTCATAAGCTGTCCTCAAAATAATTTGCCTCAGGAATGTTTATCCCTTAGAAAAAAATATAAGCCACAAATATTATCCTTCTAATTCTTTTGTTGGAAATAATTTCAAAATCTGATAGTTATAGAAAACTAGAGTATTGTTTACTGTGCACCATGCAGTGTATACTATATACTAACTTATATACTGCATACGTCCAGTTTTGTGTAAATTTGCTTTATTTGTTGCGCTGGAAATGATCGTATTGCATTCTGGGACACACCATCCTGTAGAATCTGTTTGCATAGTATATTAAAGTTAATGGACAACTATAGGGTGTTCCAAGAATACAATATGGAATATACTGTGGATGTCATACAAACTGAGAAAATAGGATTATGCAGCGATGTGAGTTTTATATATGCATATACTTTATTTTCCATCTAAATAAAAACTGTTTTAAAAATAATGCAATTTTTTTTTTTTTTTTTGCAGTGACAAATTATTGCAATAGTAATACCTCAGTATTCATTCCACATTTAATTAAATATTTTGAATAACAATAATAAAAAGATTTTTAAATTAATATTGAATGGGGAAAATATATGCAAAAAAATTCTAGAAATGTGTTTGCATGGTGTGTCCACTAGGTGGCAGTCACATTCCATCACAGAGGAGTTTAATAGGCATCAGAGTTGTCTAAAGAGATGCTAATTGGTCAGTACAATACTTCAAAATGCACATCACTGTATACTCTATACAGTATATAATATACATACTATATCACTAGTAACTATCACTTATGATTAGATCTCGTGGAAGGTTTAAACTTTATGCATTCGCTTATTTTTTGTAATTAAGCGGCTATTTTTAAAAGCAATAAGGACATAATATCGTTATGCCTTACCTGAAGCTAGCAAATGACTAATTCTAATACTAATACTCTTACTTACTCTTACTCTTATTCATACATGCTCATTTCCACCATCCTGCCAAATCTTGATCTCTTATTCACAGCCTCTTCTACCTTATTGGTTAAACGACCACTTAAATATGACGCAATGCTGTTTAGAAGAGTTTATGCAAGAAGTTTGAACCAAGTAACGAATACACCATTTCTTAATCTTTCCCTCCAGCTTCTTTCCTTCACTAATGACCAGAAGCAGTGTGTGTGTGTGTGTGTGTGTGTGTGTGTGTGTGTGTGTGTGAGAGAGAGTGTGTGTTTACAAGGCCAAGTCTGTTTTTGAGATTTGCAGCTCCAGACAGACGCTGGATTCCTGTTTCTTTCAAAAACTCTCTCGATATCTCTCGCCTTTATTTCGCGTCAGACTGAATTTAGACGCAGATCTTTCTATTCCAGATCCGGCTCATGTTTCGCACCGTTTTCATTGCGTTGTCGCTATATATCGAGTCGGCTATCCAGATGTCGGGTCCCTGTGGCCTCTGGGGCCCCAACCTCCTCCTCCTCCTCCTCCTCTTCTTCTTCTCCTCTTGCATGCAGTGACCCTTCCACATTCTCCACGGTATGAGTCAGCAGTGCAGCGGCTCCAGCAAACTCCATCTATCATGTTGAGTTTCATTACAATGTAGCACTTAAACCAAACATTGCTCGAAAAACGAACCTCTGACAAGCCAATCTGTTCTCTGTCTCCTTCATAAAACCACGAACGTGGGTCACACAGAGCCGGAGCGGCCAGAACGCTCACGTCATCTCCTAGCGCATGACTCACCGGGTGAGAAATGATCCTCGATGTGGCTGGATCCGCGAGCGAACACATTAATGAAATTAGCCGACTTGTTGCTTAAGATGCGTTTTCACTAATGGAGATAATTGTGTAAAATTGAAATACCATGCGATCTATCTTTTAAAGTCAACAAACAACGACCCTATTCACTTTCTTTACACAGTAATTCTAAAGAGGAAACCGAATCTTTCATCAAACATAACTTGAAAGCTCTGCTTCTGAAACGACTTACTTTTTCAGCTGACATCATTGAGCCCTTGCTTTTTGGCCCCTCCCTTTCACCTACTTGCCATATAGACACTTTTAAACCAATTTCTGATGAAAAAAAGTTTTTTTTTTCTCTTGTGGGGAAAAGATATATAACACTATGCGAGTAAAATAGTTTGCAGATGTTTCATGTTGACTTTACAAAGATTTGTTTTGTAGTTATCTCAACATGGTGAGCACTGTATTGAGGGGGAAAATCTTAGAGAGTAACTGCATTCCACTAAGAAGCGATCATCTTTAGTCTCTGTTCCACAATGAGAGCTTTAGAGGTTCAAGGGTGAATGGGCTTATTTGAAATATACTGGGGAGATCTTTTATGTTGCAAAAAATAATAACAGTAGGCTATTCTGAATTCAGCCCAAGTCATGTATTGCATTTCAGCTTGAAACCCCCTAATGGTATACAAATTTTCATTCATTTGTACTTCTTAAAACGCTTAACCGGGTGGGTAAAATACACGTTTTTTGGTGGGGTACCCCTGATAAAATCTAATTATACAGTTGCAGGTACTAAATATCACGTTACTAGTGTTACTTCACGTTACTTTAACCCACAGCCATGAAAAACGTCCCGCCGAAAAAGCTTTGAAGTAGTACAATTCAGTAAAAAAAACCGCACGTGTTTGAGTGTTGCTATGGATACTCGCGAATGGCGCCGTTCTGAAAACGCTCAATTTAAAAGTTCAAAGTTAAATTCAAAAATACCAGTGAGTTTTTTATTTTATTTATTTTTATTTTTTTTAAACCCTGTTAATTTTTAAAACGAACTTTTAAAACGCACGTTTTGTTCATCGCTTCGTTTCTGTGGTGTAGCCCCGCCCCCGCAAAACCTCATTGGTCTTCATATAGCAGAAATGTGTTCCGATTGGCTATTGTGAACAAAGTATTTGTCGCTGAGAAGTTTGAACTGTCAGTTTGGAATGAATTTGCAAATTTAAGAGTAAGTCTAGAATAATTTAAGAATTTGTAAACCTTTAACACGCAAAAGAATAAATGTGGTTTGCATACAAGTATCAACAGACAATTAGCTACTGTAGATCGTATTTTTAACATTTTATGTCATTTTTTTTTTGGTGAGATGTGACCTCAGCCTTCTTTGGGACAACGTAGAAAAGACATTAGCAAATCATCCAGCTATAAATCTCAAAGACTGAATGGTCAGCTCATCCAAAACAAACAGAGCAGAGTTGTGGGGTCCCTCGTTCGTGGCTGGTCACTAGGCACGGATGTTTTTGTGTTGTTCTGTATCTGTTTTTGTGGTGTTGCGTGAATGTTTTTCGCTCTTCTGGCTGCAGGAGAAGTTTCCATGTTACTGGCGCTTTTTCTTGCTTGTTCCTGCCAGAACTTGGACCCAGTGGACCCAAACCAATTTCATCATCACTGGGGGACTGAGTCACACTGCTACTCAGCAAAGAGAGTGAGAGAAAGATCTATTCGGCCAAAAATACATGAATACTACACACCAGATGGGAATAAAGTGAAAAGTAAATAGCAAAACGGAAAGAAGGTCTAGAATGTTCAATAAAGCTTGCTTTCTGATCTGACCTGGTCAGACCCTTGCACTCAATCAAGCACCACTCATGTTTTCTATGCAATCTAGTTAGTCATACTGACCACAGGCGATTTTTAGCTAATGCAGTCTATCAGTTTAATATGGTTTTAATCACATGCTTTTTTTTTTTTTCTAGGTTTCTGGTGAGTAAACCATTGCATATAAAGCCATATAAAGTCTCAAAGACCACAAAACAAGCCATTTCCAGAGGTGAGGCTTAGAACTGTTTCCCAGAGCACATTGTGGCCTCTGTTCATCAAGTGGACTTTGTAGTGTCTGGACATCATTTGAAGTCCTTATACAGACAGTGTGTTTCCTCTCATAAAGATGCCACGGTCCACATCCACATAGAATTCCTCTCAGCGATCCAGGTCTGGAACATTCCAGACCTTTTCCATTTTGATTTTTATCGCTCTTTGAAAGAAGAGTTAGTTTAAAATGAGGCCTTTGTGACTTTCCCAACCTGTGTGACCTCGTTTCATTAATGGAAAGTGAGAATAGAAATTCTGGATAGTGTCTCAGTCAATGCATACTAGAGCTTAGAAGCTTTCAAAAGGGTGCTTAAGTACAGTTAAGTGCACGTAAAAACTGTTTTGAAGTATGCATAGGATTCATATAGTGTATAGTCTTAAAAAAATTATACAACAACTTTGTTAAAATATCTTAAAATAAACTTAAGATATTATATGAGATATAATTTTTTTTAACATATTTTATTTTAGTTATACGTAGTTGCCCAGGCAATATTTTAATTTAGTTGACATGACACTGAAAAAAAAAAAAGAAATTATTAAATCCTAGACCAAATATGGCAAAACAAACAACAAAATTACTCTGGCTAAAATGAATGAAAATTTGTACAAATATGAATAAAACAAAAGAATACATCAGTAATGCTAAAATAATGTTGGGGTGATGCAAATTAAGTCATCTTAAGAACCAGTCTGATTTGCAAAATAAATGTTCAACGAAGTTTTGTGCATGTGATCAATTTGCTGAAGACATTGATATATTTTCCTGAACATATCCAAGCTAAATGTGAAGAGTATTGACTAACAAATAACTTTCATTTACTACTTTTATGATGCTTTAGTTTTTTTATTCGTCATTTTGGATTTTGAGATTTCAGTCCTTATTGACTTGAACCGTGTGTCGAAAACCGTAAGCAACATTCATCTGTGTGATCTTTTCCAGAAGAATGAAAGTCATTCAGTAATGATAGTGATGAGTGAGTTTTCCCTTTAAGAGGTTAATGACATCTTAGAGTGTTTCAGACCACAGTATCTGTATCATCATGTCTTGCAGTAGACAGTCAGACCACCTCTAGCATACTGAGCACTCCTGCCATTTGACCGCGTCTCCCGCCCCCTTCAGAAAGATGGGCTGATGGATGGAAAGTCGGAATGATGACTGTTTTTCCCCTATTTCGTTCACCCTGCACCATGTTTCCCCCTCCCTGACTTTCTTTCATGTCCTGCCGAAGATATACAGTTTCCTGTCTAAATGTACACGTGGAACTCTTCTCTATTCTCATGTACGCTTCCTTCCTTGTTCTATCCTCTTTATATTCTATCTTCTCTCTCTCTCTTCTCCTTCCTGTCCTTGTTCATGTTCTCTCTATCTTATCTCTCTTCTCTGTCTCTCTCTCTCTCTCTCTCTCTCTCTCTCTCTCTCTCTCTCTCTCTCTCTCTCTCTCTCTGTCTCTCTCTCTCTCTCTCTCTCTCTCTCTCTCTCCTCTCTCTCTCTCTCTCTCTCTCTCTCTCTCTCTCTCTCTCTCTCTCTCTCTCTCTCCTCTCTCTCTCTCTCTCTGTCTCTCTCTCTCTCTCTCTCTCTCTCTCTCTCTCTCTCTCTCTCTCTCTCTCTCTCTCTCTCTCTCTCTCTGTCTCTCTCTCTCTCTCTCTCTCTCTCTCTCTCTCTCTCTCTCTCCATCTCTCTCTCTCTGTCTCTCTCTCTCTCCTCTCTCTCTCTCTCTCTCTCTCTCTCTCTCTCTCTCTCTCTCTCTCTCTCTCTCTCTCTCTCTCTCTCTCTCTCTCTCTCTCTCTCTCTCTCTCTCTCTCTCTCTCTCTCTCTCTCTCTCTCTCTCTCTCTCTCTCTCTCTCTCTCTCTCTCTCTCTCTCTCTCTCTCTCTCTCTCTCTCTCTCTCTCTCTCTCTCTCTCTCTCTCTCTCTCTCTCTCTCTCTCTCTCTGTCTCTGTCTCTCTCTCTCTCTCTCTCTCTCTCTCTCTCTCTCTCTCTCTCTCTCTCTCTCTCTCTCTCTCTCTCTCTCTCTCTCTCTCTCTCTCTCTCTCTCTCTCTCTCTCTCTCTCTCTCTCTCTGTCTCTCTCTCTCTCTCTCTCTCTCTCTCTCTCTCTCTCTCTCTCTCTCTCTCTCTCTGTCTCTCTCTCTCTCTCTCTCTCCTCCCCATTTAATTTGGACTGCTTTGAACTCACAAGTCGGTAATATTAGCCTATAACGTTAAATATTATTTGATCAGATTGGCAAAAGTTAAGCCCTTTTATGCACAAAATTGGATTAAAAATGCAAAATAACAGTATTCGTTTAGACAAGCTCACTTGCTGAATTAACGACGTGAAACATAATGAAAGCATATTAGAGTGATTTCGGAAGAATCATGCGACACTTTAGACTGGAATGATGATTCTGATAATTCAGCTTTGCAACAGAAATGAATTGCACTTTAAAATATATTCAAAAAAGACAGCTGTTCTTTTAAACTGTAAAATATTTCACAGCATTTCTGTTTCTGCTGTATATTTGGATCAAATAATGAGGCTGGTATTCTATTTTGGACATCCATTTCTCCCAGGCCGTGGCTCCCTGCCATTAGTTTTATTGCAATTGTTACTGGGAGAAAGGTCCTAATGGTTTCCTCTCGGGGAGTAATTGAGGAGCGCTGTATGATGACACATTTACACTAATGACCTTTTACTCGCTATGTACCGTTTCTCTTTTATATCATGGCTGTTTTCTGGCTCCATTCACGTGTGTTTGTGTGCGCCAGACTCGTGTGTTTACCCGTCCTGACCGCTCCAAGGTCTCCCAACTCCACCGAAAGCCTCATGTTTACCTTTCCAGCAATTTCTCATTGATTTAATTAGCCGTGATTAGTTGATGGCTGGTTTGTGTGATTGGTTGTTTGCAGGGGAAACGCTCTGTTCATGTTTATACTGGCACAGAGTAGCCAAACCAAACCGTCCAACCATACCATTTCCAGAATCATATATTACAGAAGTGAGTCATCAATAATTGCTAAAATACAGCATTAATTTAGAAATGAAATGTCATCAATATTTTAATGACACATTTCCTTAAAAAAAATGTACTTGTGTTTTCCCATGCAAAACTTATGCACACGCTGTGTGAAGCGTTGATATGTGGTTCTTAAATTGGTGTGGGCATTTTTCAGTGTGTTGCTATGTTTCTAGGTTGTTGCTAACTGATTTCTCTTACTTTCTTGGTTGCATTTCAGTGCAGTTGCTGTGCTGTTGCTGAAGTGTTCTCAGTTGTTATTGCAGTTGCCAGGGTGTTACTGTGTTTGAGTTGTTAGTTTGTTGCTGCACGGTTACTAGGGTGTTGCTATCCAATATTTGAGGTGTTCTAAGTTGCTGGGGTATTGCTGTGTAGTTTTTAAGTGTTCTGAGTTGTTAGTGTGTCAATGTGGTGTCGCTATGCAGTTTTTGTGGTATTCTGAAATGTTAGCGTGTCGCTACACAGTTTCTAAGGTGTTACTATGCAGTATTTGTTCTGCCTTATTATTGTGATGCTGTGCAGTTCTTAGTGTGTTGCTATAAAGTCGATGAAGTGTTCTGAGTACTTAGTTTGTCATTGCCACGATTTCTAAGGTGTTACTATTTTAAAGGTGCTCTAAATCATTAGTGGGTCATTGTGCAGTTGCCAGGGTGTTGCTATGCAGCTTTTGAGGTATTCTGAGTCGTTCGTTTGTTGCTATGCAGCTTTTGAGGTATTCTGAGTAGTTAGTATGTCGCTGTCTTATTTCTAGGCTGTTGCTATGCATTTTTTAAGTTGTTCTGAGTTAGTTTGTCACTTTGGCGATTGCTAGGGTGTTGCTTTGCAATTTTTGAGGTGTTCCGAATTGTTAGCATTGTGCAGTTATTGTTATTTGGTTGCTAAGCTGTAATGTGTGGTTTTAATGTGTTGCTATGCAGTTGCTGGGTGTTATGGGTCGTGGCTAACTGCTTCTCGTCTTTTATCGACTTCCAACCATAAAATAAGTTTAGAAAAGTAATAAAAATGAGTCGGATGATTTAAGGAATAATTTATGTCTGGAGCACAAACAGTCCAGGGCTACAGGCCAAAGTTTAATATTTAGTGTTAGAGGTTCGCTCAGCTCACTAACCCTCAGTATGAGAAATACTAATGTGATGCTTGACTTCTCTAATGAGATCAGTTGATGAGTGATTTATGTTTTGTTTATCAGACTCTTGTGTATTGTTTGTATATTTAAAGACACACGTGGGAGGCCTGTAAGAAACCACTTAGCCTTAGGTGGATTTTTTTAGCTCCCACTGTCTTTTTAAGGCAGAACCCAATGAATACAGTGGAGCTAAGACCATCTTGCTGCTAAAGCTCCTTAAAATGTCATTGAGGGTGTAGTCTTTAGGCATCTTTGTTGCCCAATCGAAATAAATGCCCCTCGCTCACTCAAAAAGTATTTTCAAATGCGGTGGAGACTGCCAGTGGAGAAATATTGAGTAATCGTCCAGAGTCGTCATTGAGGATGGGTGGTTTGCAGGAGAGAGGGAGAGAGGTTCAAACATGGCAGTATTCTGGAGTATTGGTGTTGGCCGCTGGTTTGGACTCCCGGATCAGAGTGATGGGCCGCTTCTCTGCTGAACTGTCAATCTTCACTCCATATGTTTTAATAAATACAGTGTGAGGTTTTCTGCATGATGGCCCAGTCTTTCCTCTTGAAAGGTGACTCAGAGCTACAGATGTTCTGATTTTCCCTTGAAACAACATTTACTTTAACATCACTTTTAAAAAGACACTTGTTTCAAGCCTTACAGAGGTGGGTGACATCATACATAATTCTGATTATTAAGCGAAAGTGACTGACTTCATCATAAGAGACCCAAAGACTCTTTCTTTTAATTTTAATGATTTATTTATCTATGAATGCATTTATTCATTTATCCACTTACACAACTGTTTCCTTTAAAAAAGTACTGCACTACTACTTTTATGGTAACACCATAGTACGTATTTAGGGTTATTCATGTCCCATGGCATTTGTTTTTTGGACACATGCTATGATATTACCAGAAGTTACTTTGGAATGATTAATTTAATTAACATACATATTAATCATATTTATAGTTATTTACCATGGCATTAAAGTAGTTAGGTAAACTTTTTATATGTAAATTAATATATTTTTCACCGTTCCATAGTATATTTTATGGTAAAAAATTATTATTCTATTTATTTGTTAATTGATTTTGTGTGCATGTAATATTCACAATGTTCTTTGTGTCATTAAAATAATTGACTTGCCATACAGTGAAAAATGCACATGTGTGTTTGTGCTCTGCATGCTCTTCTTTGTGCATCCTTCACTCAGATTTATTTACAGTGGTGTTGCCGAGTGACGATCCAAACACGGCCCCTTCTCCACAGAATCCCCCATCAGCTCTGCCTATAAATGCTGCTGACCCATTTGACTTCACACACACATCTGGATTGAGGCAGCTCAATGCCTTTGGGATGTCCAGGTGCAGTTGGGAGTTTGAAGTCACTGAGAGAGATAATGTGTCTGCACGAAAAAAAGAGAGAAAGAAATATTAAACATGTTTTTTGTTCAAAGTTCAAACTATTACTACTACACTTAAATTTTACGTTGTCTGAACAAAAAGTGAGTGGTGCTTACATGGATTAAAAAAAACAACATAATGCTATGGTGTTGCTATGCAGTTGTTAGAGTGTTGCAGTACAGTTGCTAGGATGTTCAGAATTTGTGTGTTGCTATGCATTTGCTAGCTTGTTGCTAGGCAGTTGCTGAGGTGTTCTGAGTAGTTACTGTGCCGCTTTGCAGTTGATATGATTGTGTGAAGTTGATAAAGTGTCATGATTCAGTTGCTGATGTATTCTAAGTATTGCTGTGCAGTTGCTAGCGTGTTGCTATGCAGTTTTGAGGTGTTCTCAGTCGTTATGGTCACTATCGAGTTTCTAGGAGTTTGAGTTGTTACGTGTCACTTTGCAGTTGCTAGGATGTGATTCTTCAATTTCAATTTTCTATCAATTCAAATTGATAGTATGTTGCTATGCAGTTTTTAAGGTGTTCAGATTTTTTTTTTTAATTCTGTAGTTACTAGGGCGTTGCTATGCAGTTTTTTAGGTGTTCTGATTTTTTTTTTAATTCTGTAGTTACTAGGGCGTTGCTATGCAGTGAAGTATTCTGTGCCGTTTCTGTTTCACTACACAGTTGCTAAGCCGTTGACTTGGTTACAGTGTATTGCAATGCAATTTCTGAGGTGTTGCTAGGTGCTGCTGTGTCTTTTTCTGAATGTGTTCTAAATTAAAAGTGTGTTGTTAAGCAGTCACTGAATGTTTACTGGGTTTTGGGTTTTTTGTATTGATCGCTAGTCATTGCAGTTGTGGCTGCTGAGGTGTTAATGCGGTGCTGTGCAGTTGCTAGGGTATTTTAGCATGGTTTCTGAGATTTTTAGTAGTTGTGCAGTTGATAGGCAGTTCTGGGTGTTCACTGCATGTCTGAATATTAGTAAGTCTAATGAAGATTTGTTTTTAAAAGTGACTGACTGGAAGGTCAGTAAAGGGCCAATGGCAACAATCCCCGAAATCTACAAGAGCTCTTCACTTTATTTATAGTCTGTTTGAGGTGCTGTTATAGCAGTAATGCTGTATTTGTAGATGTAGTGTGGGAGAAAACGTGTCTTCACACCCTTAAACTGCTTTTCAAAACCATCTATCAGTCTTTCTCTTTGTGTTTCCTCCCCTTCTCTACATCCAAGGCAAATGTTCCCCCTTTATATCTTTCTCTTTGCTTTTGTGTGTGTGTGTTTGTGTGTGTGTGTGTGTGCCTGATTTTTGGATGCAGGGACAGTGCAGGAAGCAGAGCCCATGATGACATCACCACCCCTCTGTTCCAGCGCACATCTGGAAATGCTCAAGTTTCAGAACGAAAGAGAGAGAGAGAGAACAGCAAGAACGTGAGGGAAGAGTACAAACGACCTTGGCATATCTGCACCACCAGCACGGATAGGGAAAGAAGGAGGAGAGAATAGGAAACGAGAGAGAAATGGAGGTGGGCTGCTGGACAGAACCAGGGTGTAAATGATCGAATATGTTTAAGGTTTGAACCCTTCCAAAAAAAGTCAGAAGACATTAAATAATAAATAGTCTTAATTATTTTACACAGCCTGTGGAATGATGGATTCTGATTGGTCGAGGCAATTTTTTTGTATAATGACAGTAAACTGTATCATTGATCATTCTTAAAGCAAGTGATTTCATTTCTTTAAGACATGTGGCCAATGGAGAGAACTAATAAACATTCTGAGAAAAAGAGGCACTGGGATTCTGTCTGAGGAGGGAGGACGAATATCAACTCCTACAAATTCTCACGGCTGATTCTGTTCCTTCGAATACAGGCTGACTGATGCGATGACGATTCCAGGACTAAAACCCGGTTCTGGAGTGTCTCGTAGTTTATGTGAGGGTGGGTGGGTTTTCTGACAGCTGGCTGGAGGAAATCCTGTTTCCAGTCGACACTTTTTTTTTTTTTCCGTTTCACCTCCACAGACATGCACAAACACCTCACTTGCACCCCCATTTGGAAACCATTAACTTCTGAGGACATCCAGCTCTGGAAACCAGGCGTATCTCCCCTGGTTTCATAAACAAGAGCTTTTCAACTAAAATTGTGATCGATTTTTGTTGTCATTTGGTGCTGAGCTGTGTTTGCCTTATTGGCGTTTTCTTCTGAAAAAAAGTTATCATTAACAAAATGTGGCAAATTCACATGCGTTACTGCAGTAGTGCTGTGTATTTGTTATATTAAATTTGTATTATTTACAGTATGTTGCAGTTGTCATACGCAGATGGAGCAACTTGTGATGTTAACCGTTTTAAAAACTACAGAAAAACTAAAAAGTCATTTTCCAAAAATGGAACGAAATGGAACAAATGGAACGAAATTATTTATGCACGACTAAAGCTAACTATTAAAAACCTAAAAGAGTGAAATGCATGTGTTTCTCATATCCTAAAGCGGTGCACTCTGATTCTTTGTAACTGTGAGTAAAAGGGTTCTGCATGGGGACCAGGAGAGCATGCAGTGTCTTTTATGGCCACTAGTGGGCAGTTCGTCCTCAAACTCCACAGGCGGTCATGTGACAAGCTCTGCAAATGAAATCATTACCACACAGGCAGCATCTGGGTTTGACTTTCTTAAGTTTCCCACAATGCATTTATTTGCAAAGAGTACAAGTTTTAGAGAAGAACATCACCTCAAGCATACATTTACTCCAAATCTATGGAGAAATTGCAGTGATTTTTCTTTAACTTTTGCATCTCTAACGTGAAAATTCATGCTCTCTTTTAAAAAAGATTTACATTTAGGATTCATATTTGGATGCTTTTGAGTCCGTACACACTGTTAGTCATGAGACCGACTTCATCCACTCCCATAGATGATTATATATTTTGAATAGGCCAACAAACTCTTTCATCTCTTGTTCTTTTGTGTACCAAGGACATGGGAAAAACTAGAGAATGAAATTAGTCACTGCAGTCGTAGCAAGCAACAAATCTGTCCGCAATGCTAGCGTGCAACAGCTCGGATGACAATTGCATTCTGTCTTTCTTTCCATCTTTATCTGTCCTCGGCCCTTTCCAAAACTGCACGTTTCTGGATAAACTAACTCATTCATTGTTATTTTTTTCCCCCCTCAAAGGCAAACACACACAGAAACGTGAATGTACACTCACTCCTTCTGCAGTCTGGAAGAGAGATGGTGAAATGATTTGCTTGACCCACGGGATAAGGTGGAAAGAATGCACCACAGCTGGTCAACACGTTAAGAGGAGAGGGAGAAAAAGAGAAGAGAGAGAGAGAGAGAAAGAGGGAGTGAAAGAAGCAGAAACGGCTGATGGGGGGTGGGTTGCTTATTTGTGTCATTTTTTCCACATTCTTGTTCTGTGACCAATCTAGCCGCCAGTCCAGATCTCACCCACTCTCTGTTCTGTCTGATTTTTCCATCTGTTTCTCGCTCCAGGGGAGCTCTGTGAAACCGCCTCTGAGGGGCAGAGAGCGGTGCCCACGTGCCCAGCTGAAGTGCTCCAGGCAGGATTCCCCTCGTCTTTTACTTCACTGTCCCACTTTCAGCCTGCTGGCTGTGAGTTCTGCACCTTTTAGGCGGTTGGCTTTGAGTTCTAGAACATTCACATGGTTCACTTTCAGAGGGATAAAGGTAGGTTATGGGGGTTATACACTTGTTATCAGTTCTCACGTAGAAGATTCACGTGGTTCATGGTCAGTTAAAACATTTTCACTGGGATGTATGCCGGCTCGAGTACTTTCACACTGTTTAATGTGGAACTTTTTAGTCGATTTTTGAGGTTGGGAAAGTTCACATGGTTCACCGTCAATACAACTTCCAGATTATAAATGTAGGTTTTAAGCTTATCAGTTCTAGAAGATTCACAAAATGCACTTCTGGTTCTTAAAAACTATTAGTGGGATTGATGTGGGATCCAGTACTTATACACTAATATTAATATTTTTATTAATTTTTAATGAATTCTTTTAGAGGGATAAATGTAGGTTCTAAAGACTCGTTCACACCAAGCAAGATAACTATAAAGATAACAATAAAGATACAGTTTTAAAAATCATTCTCTCGACATGTATAGTGATGAAAGCCATAGTATTAAATGTCATGGGTAAATATTTACAGAGTAATACAATGTTTTGTAAAAGGCGGTCAGAATGGCAATTTTCACTTGAGATTCAAGGTGGTAAAAGTGACTTATACAAGTCTTAATGAACTTTTAATTTTCAAAGTCCTAGTTCAGTCCCAAAGATATGGGAATCTCATTGAGGTCAATACTGAGATTTTTGAGATTACCAATTTACTCTCCTTTTTTTTGGTTAAAAAGATATTAAATAGTTATTAAATATTCATGTTCGGCTGGTCATTTAATACCGTTCATTATTTTTCGATCAGTGCATAAATTCCTGTGCTGGAAGAGTTTTTCAGCTGATGTTTCAGTCCGTCAAGGCAAAGAAGACTGATGTCAAGCTGGAAAACATCTCGCAGGAATCTCATGTTCAAATTCAAATCAGCCATATGATTCTTATTGGTGCTTCAACCATTTGTCATTTCCAGACCTACCAACTCACTCTCCAACTAGATATCCAATCATCTTTGGGAGTTTTGTCCTGAACAAACCAGCCTAGCAAATCACAAAAAGCCAAAAGCACCTCCATTACGAATCTTTACAACCTCTGGATCTGTCTTGTTCTCCCTTTTTGCACATCATGTTCTAGAGGAAAGCAAGAAGATTAAGCTTGCGGGGAAAAGGATGGTAAGGGAAGGCTGGAAGTCTGTGTCCCAGGGTATGATCCTTCTGTCTGGGATGACTCAACAGGAAAACATCCCTACTCAGGGTTCCACATCAGCAGCCCCCCTTTGACATTCACGGGTGATTTCTGAGAGGTTGAGTGTGTGTGTGTGTGTGTGTTAGTGTGTGTGTGTTTGTTAGTTCTACAGAAAAGTTCTCCTTCTCCTCTTCATTGCTGTCATCCATCAACACTAATCTAAACACACACACACCAGTCTACACCAGACACACTAACCTAGAGACAACCAGCTAAATGAAGCAATTCAGCAAAGCAGGACTGTAAAATAACAATGTTTGGCAGGAAATCGGAAAATACCCGGACGTTGAAACATCAACACGCATTTACCCCCACATTTCTCCACTATCTCATTGCCTTTCCATATGCTTCCCCTCTTTTCCCTCACTGTTGATCCTGGGGTTTTAGGAGTCGCTTAATAATGGAAAAAAAGCCAGAGAATATTTTCCAGCTTTCAAAACCCCAGAGCCCTCAGTGATTTTATGGAGTGAGTCAGGCTGTCTGCTGAAAAGAGAGAGACGGGGGCATGAGTAAAGAAAAGATGGTACGAAAAGAGGTCACTTGTCTTTATGCAGTAGGAGAAAACATGAAGATCTGCTGTGTCTTTCTCTCCCTTGCTCACGTAATCAAGTGTTTCTGTCTCGTTTACATTGAAGTTAAATGCTCTCTCTGTGTTTCTCAATCTCTCTCTCTCTCTCTTCAAGCTGGATGTACACCATGGATTTCTTGGCTCCTGTGATTCTCTGAAAGAGAAAGAGAGAGAGAGGTTAAGACGTATACGGAACAGAGGTCTGATGAAAGAGATCCTTCACGATCATACTAATTTAGCAAATTTACAATGAATACCATGGTATTTTCTGAAGTACTGTGTAAATACCATGGTAAGTAATCATTAAAGAAACAATGGATTAAATTGAACTTCAACTTTACCAAAGAAACATCTTTCACTACAAAAAGTACTGTATCACTGTCAAATTATATGATTATGCTATACTATTGAAATGTTTGTATGGTTTTTATGCTGTATGCTAATGGTGCGTGTTCAGAAAATCCCAATAATATTTGGATACACAACCAAAATACAATGGCACATCGTCCTGAAATTTCACATTACAGTAGATGTCTATGCTGGTATAAGGGTACATATCTGAAATTTACTTGTATATTAGTTGATTTAGTTTAGACCTTTTTATCACCGTGGAAACTCCAAAAAAAAGCATGGTGTCATGTCTGCAAATGCTGCATCCTCATGATGGATGCCATATACTTGTTTAAAGTCCTCAGTCTTTTTCGTCGTCATCCGAGACAGTCTTTAATGGCCGTCTGTGGTGATGTTAGTCTGGAATGTTCTGTCAGGTTTCACTAAAAGGGGAAAAACAGCAGAGGAAAGTTGTACTTTGAATTGAAATGTCATAAATCAGGGTTAATGTCACACCTGCTGACATCCAAATGACACGCGTGCGCCCCGGGCCAAGGCTTTTAAAATACAGCAGTCCCTCAGTGAACGTGAGTGTGTGTGTATGTGTGTGTTCCCAGGCCGCGGTCCAGAGGAATCTGTTCGAACGGTTCAAAACTGACCTGCTCCTCATCTGAGCTGTGATTTACACCGCTGTTGTGTCCGTGTCTCTGAGAATGGCCTGACAGTGGCCATTACTGAACCCTAAACCGCACCGCAGCCCCGGCGGAGAGAAGCCAGCTGATTACAGGTTTGCGCCGCAAGCGCCCCGTGTTTTCTTTACTGACGGCTCTGAAGTTTCCGTCCGCACAAATGCGGATGATGGTTTTATGGTATAGACATACTATATCTTTCAGACGGACCACATCGTTCTCACAAAAACATCACATCCACTTGTGTAGGAAGTTAGTCCGACGGTGTTTGAGCATTGTGATTTTCTTTCTGGAAGAATCTCAGGAAAACGTGCAAGATTAAAAAAATGCAGCTGTTAGGGTTAAATTTGCCTTCGCGTGATATATTTTATTGTAAAAGCGTGAATATTTAAATATAGCGTTTCTTACATATTTTGATATATTATCACAATGTAAAAAAAGTAATTAAACCAACTTGGACCAGAAAAAAATATAAAGTATACGTCAAATTATAGAAAACTAACAAAATATCAAAAATAATATTTAAAGTACCCCTATAATGGATTTTTTAATATCACCTACGTGTAACACAGTGAATGAAAAGATCCTGCAAAGTTTTAAAATTATGTGCTGTGTGTGAAGTTGATTCTTAATAATTGAAATGAGTAACTTTTAAAACAAATCTGTTTTTAATTCTGATGTCGAAATGAAATATAAAGATTTCACCACTTTTGCAGCATTAATAAATAGCGGTGACGCTGTGCACAAAGCAGCGCTGAGCTCACAAACACTGTTTTATAGTTATTACAGGCAAGATTTAACAAAAAGTGAGACCAACCGCTGTAGATGCATATTATAAGAAAATGTGTTTTTGACTTTGCGTGCATGTCAACCTGTTGTTGGGGACCTCTGAAACCAAAATACGAACCTTTCATTACATTTCATCAAAATTTGAATTTTTTTTTCCCTAAATCAGCATAAATTCAAGCTAGCAACAAATACTAGCGTGATGTATGAATATTTATCAATATCATTTTTTTACTCATTATGGGACCTGTTTTTTTTTTTTGCATTACAGTAAAAAAAATTAGGACAAATCTTCATGTTTAGCTATGTGGCATTATTTTTTACGACACTTGAACACTTAATGTATGGACTTTTTACTTTTGCAACTCTTTGCAACTTTGCAACTAATTCTAAAATATTACCTTTTTAGTATAATACTGTATTTAAAATGTTTTAAGTATTATATTTATTGTATTTATTATTTTTATATATATTTTATGCTGGGCATTAAAATATTATTTTATTATGATACATCTAAACATTATATATATATATATATATATATATATATATATATATATATATATATATATATATATAGTTTAAAATATTGAATTATTATAAATAAGTATTTTGGCACATCACAGCAACGAGAGTTAGATTTCTGCATTACATAAATCAACCAAATGTGCAAAAGTATCGTGAAAATAATTTCACAGTGTTCAAAATAGGCTTCAACCTGTTTGATTAATGGTCTGTTCTGATGTGATGTAGGAAATGTAGTTTTCTGTTGTAATCTAATCCTGTTTCTCTCTCTCCTCTCATCCTCCTCTTATTTGTCTTTTCTGCTGTCTAATTCTTTTCAGGCACAGTTGCCATTTGTCTGTGGAAAAAGCTTGGAAACTCTCAATAGTTCCAGGAAAACTCTTTACATTCTCACTAGAGGAGGGGTGGGGTCTATCCCGCCATCACCCACATCCAGCCCCCTCAGAAGGGTCCAGATCGGGGCAAAACCAGGTCCTCAGCGCTTATACGTGTAGATATTTGAGCTCAAAAGCTCTGACACAGATCCATGCCACGTGAGTCACAATCTTGTCTGTCTCACTCCGTTGGCCTGCCTTTCTCTCGTTTATAACTTTCATGTGTGGTGCTTTTTCAGCAGTTTCAATGTCCCTCCCCCGCGCTGTGATTGGCTGTCGCGGTCGGCTCAGGTGTGCTTTCATTGGTTCGGTCTAACTTAGGGCTCCAGGTGAAATAGCAGAGCTCCAGTCATGCTTAAAGGTGCCAGGAGACCCACACACACCCACACACACACACACACAAAAACATAGAACTTACCATACACACACACACACACACACACACAAAGAAATGCTAAAAAAAGCATAAAATCTGCACACGGCATTACATAAAAACTACACTGATAAGCACACACGTATTGGAAAGTGATGAAAAGTGGGGAAGAAGGGCTGAAGTTTGTTCTGTGCGTTCTCCATGCGTCCCCCACCCTCCTGCTGGACCGTGCAGCCAGCTCAGATGATGTCAGAGAGAGAGAGCACATATGTTTCTGCTGTTACAGCAACCGTATGGAGAAAGAAAGGGGGAGGGAGAGAAAAGAAGAAAGGAGAGAGAGGCTAAAAAAGAGTTATCAGAGACAGGAGGGACTGCTGGGCGGACCCTGACTGTGATAAACCACGCCCCTCTTCGGTGAGCCACGCCCCTCTCACTGCGCTCTCTTTTCTGGCTTTTCTTCTTCTATAGTGTCAGTGGAGCTACTTTGAAAGTCTATCAAACTATTTAGAATTTGAAGTAGTTAAAACTGGTCGACTGCATCTGATGTCATTTATCTTTGTATACTGTAAAAAAGTTACATTTACATTTATGCATATTATACATATTATAGCACTTTTATTTAAAGAGATTTACAAAAGGGGAACAGTTTGTTAACAAAGTTAACAAATCATTGACAAAGAAACAGCAAATAAATATGCAATTTTAAGTAAAAAAACTGAAATAGTATTTTCCTGTTAAAATTAATATTTAGTTATATTACTATTATTATATCTCTTAAATGTATTTATGTCATATAGTTAAATATACTAATATTAAAATACTAAAAATACTAATACTAAAAATACTAAAATAGCAGTGCTGTTAAGCGATTTATTGTGATTAATCGCATCAATGTTTTTGTTTGCATATATGTGTGTGATCTGTGTATATTTATTATTTATATATATATATATATAAATACACACATATTTTGAAAATATTTACATGTACATACGTCTATATTTATATTCATATAATTTATATTATGAATAAATATATTTTATATATAAAAACATATTTTTGTATGTTTGTAACTGATATGTATAAATGCATACGTGTGTTTAAATATACGTAATAAATATACAGTACACTCACATATATTATCGAAGCAAAAACTTTTATTTTAGATGCAATTAATTGTAATTAATTGTTTGGCAGCACTATAAAATAGCATTTCCTATTTTTTATTTTTCTTAGATTTTATCTTCTTTTTTTAAAAATAGCTATTCATTTAATGAATCTATAATCCTGACTTAACTTTAACAGATACATTTAGACAAAATAAAACTAAAAAGCATCCCAAAGTACTAAGCCAAAATACCTAATACTATTATTATTATTATTATTATTGGTTTATTTTTCTTATCCTACTAGAAAATAGTTTTTATGTATAAATGTATCGATAATAAATGAGGTTTGTGCTTAAAATAATAATAAAACAACAAAAATGAAATATATTTTTTCAAAGATTTGTGTAAAATATATACATTTCACAGTGACTTAAATGATTCAGTGAATCTTTTTTTGAGTAATTCATTAAAATGAGCAAACGAATGAATTGATTCACTTGCAACAGCCGGCCTGGCTGTAAAGCTGCAAATGCAATACAGTGTGACAAAAACAGCCATGTTGCTTTTTATTGAACAGCGCCATTATGCTTTGTTGCATCATCAGCGGTTGCTGTGTCATGTGACTGAAAATTGGCAGCTCAGATTGAACATAACTGATTTATGATTGCTTTTTTTTGCTGCAAATCGCTGACGGTGCTGTCCTCGTTTGATAAAACGCAGTAGCTTGTGGCTAGAAGATATGCTTGAACAGATATAATTCAGTTAGTGGTCTCACTTTTCCTGGTTAGTTAGTCCCCATCACCGGTTCCTTATGGACTCTTGTGTGTCTGCGTTTTGCATTTCTCTCAGATAAACACACACGAGTTGGACTTTCACCCTCTCTAAAGACTTCAGAACTGTCTCTGTATATCCTGCAGACCATGAGAAAGTTTCAGAAACACGGTCTGTTTGTAAACGTCTTCATGATCCGAAGAGGAGCAGCTGTTTTTTATGGCTTCAGATTTACGGCTCATCTGACTGTTAGCGGTTATTATGAATTGGGTGTTTGCTGTGATTATGATTTGGAGTTCGGTGACTCATTTATGTTCCCCTCGTCGTGACTCACCGCAAGGAAACGTCGCGTAACGTGCAACGTGTTACAATAATTAGTCGCATTAATCCTGTTCTCAGTATGCCAAGGAAGGCTCGATCCGGTGCGTAACGGGTTAATTGTTTATGGCTGTGTAAAGCAGCATCGATCAGGTTTGCACACGCTGACTCTCTGACCCTGTTTGCATGTTGGATTTCAGGATGAAATGATGAAATGTTTCACCGGCACTGACACATGAAATATAGCCGTTCGGAGCTCTAGATTAGAAAGTAAAAAAAAAAAACCCAAAGGCAATTTTCCTAAAGAGTGAGAGCTGGGTGTGTGTGTGTACATTTGTGTAAGGTGATGTCATACTTTATGATATATAAGTCTTAAAGGGACAGTTTACATCCCGAAGTGAACATTGAGCAATTATTGGTTCACATTCATACACTAAAAAACAATTAATTGTCTTTTTAAGTATATATTTATATTTTATGCATTATAAAAATATATATATATATATATATATATATATATATATATAATGTATAATTGTTATATGCATATAATAAATGCATTTAAATATATATTGCATAAACATGTATATTGGGATAATCAAAAACTTAATTTAAAACTGTTAAATCTTTGCAGTTTAACTGTAAATCTAAAGAGTGTCTATTAAAGGGAAATTTTGTATATATATATATATATACTGTATATACACACACACACACACACACACACACATATATATATATATATATATATATATATATATATATATACATACATACTTTTAGGAATTTATAAATATTTATTAAATATATAGGTTATATATAGGCTATATAACTATAGTTATATAATATATTTATGTACATTTGTATTCATCATTTAAAAATTGAAAAAAAAAAGAAGAATATAATTTTTTTTATTATTATTTGTCTTGTGAGCAGCAAATCATCATATTAGAATGATTTCTGAATAATCATGTGACACAGAAGACTGGTGCAATGATGCAGAAAATTCAGCTTTGAATCATATTTTAAAATAAACCATTATTTTAGGGTTTTGTTGCTTTTGTTATCAAATAAATGATGCCATGGTGAGTATATATCTCGAACATTTTGCTTTAAATTGCTGACATGTCAAGTTCTTTCTCTTCTCAGTGGCAGAAAAGAGACAAGCTTCAGCGAAGCATGAAACAATAATTTAAGATGAACCTTTCCAAACACTGTTTGCATTACATTCATTTCTTGTTTCCGCCACACACACACACACACACACACACACATAAACAAACACACGCGTGACATGACACATGTTTACAAAC